>NC_080542.1:17821782-18121782 GCF_028640845.1 Ahaetulla prasina
ATGGAAACTAATCAAGAAGAGAAGCAATCTGGAAACTTCCTAACAGTGAGGACAATTAACCAATGGAACAGCTTTGCCTTCAGAAGTTGTAGGGGCTTCATCACTGGAGGTTTTTAAGAAAAGACTGGATAGCCACCTATCTGAAATTGTATAGTCTCCTGCTTGAGCAGGGAGTTGGATTGGACTAAAAGACCGCCAAGGTCCTTTCCAGCTCTATTCTGATTGATTAATAAATAATGGTGACAAGGACCCTCCTAATCCCATGTTAGGCTCAACTAGCTTAAAGAAACAAACAAACAAAAAAAGGATGCTATCTTAAGTTCATAGACACCTTTTCCTGGTCACCTTATGTTTAAGATAACTGATATTTTTTCTTCTGAGATGGTGTCCATGTCAGGCCATTATAAACAACATAACAACAACAGAGCTTAATGGGAAAATTTAATCTTATTAATTGGGATACTGAGCACCTCCCTGCATTCATTTATTTCATAGTCTTGAAATAACCATATCTCCTTTCCATCATTCATGTCTACTGTGGTTCCCCAGCTTCTCAAGCTGGATTCTGTCCAAGGGAATGGTTATGGTATCAGAGGAACTGTTATGGGCTCTTCCATGAGCAGATGAGCTGGCATGAGGCCAAGGTAAGATGTGAAATCTCTAAGAAAGTTGTAAAGAACATGGGATGGATGAAGCATCTGAGCCTCATGTGCTTCCCTCTTGTCTTCAGATCAGCTGCCAAAGCTATGGCCGGGGGACCCACCTTGCCTCTATCCTTACCAGGCCGGAAACATTGATTGTATCCAAACATATTTCTGCTTATATGAAAGAAAAAGATGTTGATGTCTGGATTGGACTCCATGATGTTCGCCATGTAAGCGAGACCCTCCATATTTCTCTATCAATAATCAGTCCCCATTCCTAACATCTATTTAACCTCTGTTGCAGTGGTGAAATCCAATGTTTTTTACTACCAGTTCTGTGGGCGTGGCTTGGTGGATGTGGTGTGGCTTGGTGGGCATGGCAAGGGAAAGATACCGCAAAATCTCGATTCCCATGCCACTCTGGGGCCAGCCAGCGGTGGTATTTGCCGGTTCTCTGAATTACTCAAAATTTCTGCTACTGGTTCTACAGAACCTGTCATAACCTGCTGGATTTCACCCCTGTTCTGTTGACTTGATAGTTCTTTTGTTCAGATTTAGTGTGTACTTCTGTCTTGGTAATTTCAGAATGGGATTTGGAGGTGGACTGATGAGTCGGCTTTCAACTACAAGAACTGGATGTGTAAAGAACCCAACAATCTTTGGAATTCTGAGTACTGTGTGGCTCTCCGAGCTGCTGCAGATGGGTTTTCCATTCAGAAAAGATTGCATGGTTTTGGGCCAGTCTGCAGTCAGGATTGACCATCTGAAAAAATACAAGTAATCCTTGTCTTATGACCATTCATTTATCAACTGTTTGAAGTTATAATGGTGCTGAAAAAAGTGATCGATGATTGGTCAAGTGATTGATTTTCACACTAACAACCATCGCTGCATCCCCAAGGTCATGTCATAAAAATTTAAGTGTTTGGCAATATTTATGGTAGTTGCAGTTTTCCAGGGTTATGTGACTGCCTTTTGCAACCTTCTCAGATACTTACAAGAAGTAAAGTCAATCCAGAGGAAGCTGGATATGCTAAACAGAAAAAAATAATAATCTTACAATTGGGTTCAATTCACTTAATGACTACGTTGCTTAGCAATGGAAGTTCTCGTCTCAATGTAGTCATAAATTTAAGACTATGTGTAGGGTAAGTTAAATGGATCCATAGCCTAATCTCATGATTAGGTAGGTTTTTTTTTATAGTAATTGGTAATCAGGATGCAATATTGAAGTAGTCATATCAACTGAGGTGATCCAGGACCTCATGAGGTTCATTAACTCTTTTGGTAGACTTGGTGTTCTTCTTCTTTATTTCCTGTTTTAGCACTTTGTGGTATGGAGCAGTAGTGGGAGTCAACATTTTTTTACTATTGGTTCTGTGGGCATGGTTGGTGGGAATGGCATGGCGTGATGGGCATGGCAGGGGAAGGATATTGTAAAATCTCTATTCCCACCCCACTTTAGGGGAAGGTTACTGCAAAATCCCCATTTCCTCCTGATCAGCTGGGACTCGGGAGGCAGAGACAAGATGGGGGCGAGGCCAATCAGAGATGTTATTTACCAGTTCTCCGAACTACTCAAAATTCCCGCTACCGGTTCTCTAGAACTGGTCAGAACCTGCTGAATACTACCTGTGGTATGGAAGGATGTGGCCTCGGTACAACATAAAATTTGCTCAGCTGCTTTCAGTTGATTTGCTCTTGTGCCATGGTGTTATATATACATGTAAGTCTATATTGCTGCCTGTCTCATGACAAGTGAATGACAACTCTGCCTAGAAATGTGATATGCTGAAGAGGGGAAATGGACAGAGATGAAACTGGGCTTCATTTTCTCATTGCAGCTTACAAGGGATGGATCGATGCTGTTTGCATGAAGAAAAAAGCCTACATCTGCAAACATCAACTTTAGAAAATGAAGACATCTCACCTAAAGAATCATCATCTTGAATCAGGCGGAGATCCATGCTGTTCCATCCAGATGCCCTTCTTTAAAACATTGTATGCATTCATTGCTTGAATAGTGATCACTGGCTTCTTTTGTATTTAGCATCACATAGGACTAAATCTTTGGCATGGTTATCTCTTGAAAGCTATGTTGTCAATAAATATCACTACAATCTGCATTTCTTGAATTTTATTTCCCTCTGAAGTTTCTGCGTACAGTTCCCTCTCAATCACCAAAATGAAGGTGTGTGCTTACCTGTCTGTCAGATAATTGCTTTTGCTATAATGGATATGTTGAGCATCAGATGGTCCCTAGTTCTAAATTCCATTGTAAAATCAACTTATTTGTTCAGCAAAATAGTCTATTTGTAGTCTATTTGGGGAACCTGAAAGATAGCAATAGCATTTAGACATACACTCCTTTACAGTGCTTTACAGCCATCTCCAGTCAGCCTCTTGCCCTCAACAATCTCTTGCCCTCAACAATCTGGGTCCTCATTTTGGAAGGCTGAGTCAACCTTGAGCTGGTGAGATTTGAACTCCCAAATTGCAGGCACCTGGCAGTCAGCAGAAGTAGTCTGCAGTACTGCACGCTAACCACTGCGCCACCATGGCTCAAGATGATGGACATTGCATGTTGAAACCACAAGTTCAAAGACTGACATCTCTAGGTCAAAAGATTGGGAAACAGAGCCCCATTGCACCTTGCTGAGATGTGCTATTTGGAGAAAGCTACAGCATGAAAATAAGGCAGATTCATATTTACCCAAGGATTACATGCTAGAAGAGAGTGATAATAGGATAATTTAGAGTTGAAACTAAGTTAAATACAATAACTTATAATAATATTTCTAGGTCTAATGAATCCATTCCAACGCAAGAGAGATAACCTTGTTCTGTCAAGCAAGATTTTCTGCTAGAGATTTAGAGAATGGGATTAAAATAAATTTATGCACCAAAGTGGTATGCCTGACAATATAACTGCAACTATACTATGGGATTGTTGATACAATTCAGAACTGCATTCAATTCAAAGTCACTTTTCATGAGATGGGCGGCGATATAAATTTGATGAATGAATGAATGTTTGACATGTCATTTTCCTTGGTTGTGAAGAAAAGAATTGGGTGTTGTTTTTTTATTTGCTTTCCACTAGATTGTACAATCAGTGTTGGTTTTTCAATGTTTATTTCCTTACCCAAATAAATATTAGCTCAGTGCTCTTTCTTCAAAGCTGTCATCAGCTGCTTTCCTCTTGATTAACGAAAAGGTTGGACCACAATTTTCTTGAAGCACTCAACATTGTGGTTAAAATACATGTGTTTGGGCTGTTTGTACCTGTTAATTAGAAATATGTCCTCCAAGGAAAAGAGATTCACATGGGAAAGTCTCGAGAGATGATGGTTAAATCTCTTGATAAATCTTTGCAGGAAAGTTTATTTTATGTCTTTTAAAGTAGAGCAATAATGTTAGGAAACCTGAATAAGATGGCTCTAATAGGAATATATATATGTATATATGTATATATGTATGTAGGTAGGTAGGTAGGTCTTGGCATATTTGGGTCTTTTCCCGTGTAAGGTTGAGAGTATCTAGGCAACGTTTTGATGAGGTCTCAGTCATCATCTTCAGGCTGGTGCTTTCGGCTTTGTGCTTGTGCGAGCAAAGCGTAGTCGGAGCTGCCGTCTCTCTATAAATACTGGTGGGGAGGTGGGGAGTATTGCTGTGAGCGGGTTGGTTGGCTGTGTGGTTGCATCTTGATTGGTAGATGGAGTGGGTGTTTGCGGATTGGTCGAGGTGGGGAGTGTTGCTGTGAGCGGGTTGGTTGGCTGTGTGGTTGCATCTTGATTGGTAGATGGAGTGGGTGTTTGCAGATTGGTCGGCTGTTTCATAGCATCCTGTGTGGGTGTGATCCTAGTCTTTTCTTCCTGAGCTTTGGTATTGTGGCCTCTGAAGTTCTGTGATGTGATGTCTTGAGCAGATGGCTGTGATGCAGCATCCCGGGTTTTGATTTGGCTCCGAGTCCGAGGTCTTGTCATGTGTTCCTGGTGTGTATCAGCCTGCTTTGTATGGGGATCGGAGGGGGGCACAGCAGCCAGTGGTGCCAGCATGGTCTGGCTTCTGGATGGTGGTTATGTTTCATCTGTGGGATGGGTTTGGGTTTGAATCTGGTGAGGATGATTGGTGGTGGCATTGTGTGTTGTCCTGAGTCCGGTATCAATTTTTGTGGCTGGGACTCATTTGTTGAGGCTAGTTTCCAAATGTCTGGTAGGTGGGAGGTTTGTCCTGTTGGTTCATATTATGGGGGTGTTTCTCTATTTCGATGGCTTCCATAATTATTCTCTTGTTATAGTGTTCAGTTTTGGAGATTAATTTGGTTCCTTCAAAATCAATTTCATGTCCTGTCGTTTTAAGGTGCTGGAGAGGGAGGAGGTTTTTTTCTTCTTTTCTGACTGTGTTCTCATTGAGTGAGTGCAGAACTCATTGTTATGCAGTGAGTGCATTTATTCTCCTATTAGTTTGTCCAATGTATGTGGCTGGGCAGATTTTGCATGGTATTTCATAGACTCCTTGGTTTTCTAGATGGATCTTGTCTTTGGGGTTTCTTAAGATGTTGGCTATTTTTTGGTCTGTGCAGAAGGCTGTCTTGATGTTGTGTTTGTGGAGAATTTTGCTGATTTTATCTGTGGTGCCTTTGATGTACGGGAGGAGGGCGATGCCGTTGTCTTGTTCTGTGTCTTGGTTCTTGGCCGGTGCCTCCCTTTGGATTAGCTGGTAATTGTGTTTCTTTGGTATCCATTGGAGATTAATATGTTTGTGAGAGTGGTCTTCAGTTTTCAGGTGGTCTTTGTTGGCTAGGCGTTTGGTCCTGGAGATGAGAGTCTTGGCTACGGAGCTGATCTGTGTAGGGTGGTGATGTGATTGTGCGTTTAAGTAGTGGTTGGTGTGTGTTTTTTTCTGGTAGATGGTGTGTCCTAGGGAGCCGTTGGGTTTTTTGTAGATTAGGACGTCCTGAAAGGGGAGTTGGTTATTAGCTTCTATTTCCATAGTGAATTGTATTTTTGGGTGTAGGCTGCTGAGATGTGTGAGGAAGTTGTCCAGTTTCTCTGTGCCATGTGGCCAAATTATGAAAGTGTCATCTATGTATCTAAGCCAGAGTTTGGGTTTGAATTTAGATTTATCTAAAGCGTTGGTTTCAAAGTATTCCATGTATAGGTTTGTGATGATGGGTGAGAGTGGTGATCCCATGGGTGCTCCTTCTATCTTTTTGTATCTTTGTCCATTATGGATGAAGTATGTGTTGGTTAGGCAGTGGTTGGTTAGGTCTAGGATGTGTTTGGGGGGTTTGTATTTGTTTTGGATAGCTGTCAAGGCTTCTTTAATAGGCACTTTGGTGAAGAGGGATATGACATTGAAGCTCACAAGTAGGTCACTGGGTTGTAGGTTTTGTTTCTTTATTGTTTCTATGAAGTGGAATGAGTTTTGTACGTGTGAGGTGATGGATTCTGCATAGGGCTGAAGTTGTTTGGCAAGGAATTTGGCGAGATTTTGTAGAGGTGAGCCTATGGAACTGACTATGGGTCTGAGTGGTGTTCCTTCTTTGTGTATCTTGGGGAGGCCATAAAGGTTGGGGCATCTGAATGATTTCTCTCTGAGGATGATTCTTCGCTGGATCTCTTCACTGATGGAGGAGGCTTTTATTTTGGATTTGGTGGTTTTTTTCCAGATAGGTGGTGGGGTCTGTGTTTAGAGGTTTGTAAGTGGGGTCTTGGAGTAGGTTGGATAGTTTGGATTGGTAGTCAGATGTGTTCATCACCACTGTGGTGTTGCCTTTGTCTGCTGGGAGAATGATTATGTTATTGTCTTTCCTCAAGTTGGTGAGTGCTTTTTGTTCTTCTTTGTGTAAGTTGCTTCTGATGGGTTGCTGGAGCAGAGGACGTTGGTGACTTCAAGTCTGATTTTATTGGCTTCATCTGGATTGATTTTGGTTAGGCTAGCTTCAACTCTGCATATGATGTTTTCAGTAGGGATGCATTTAGGGGCAACTGCAAAGTTGAATCCTTTGGAGAGAACATTGGTTTCTGCTATGGTGAGGGTCCTGTCTGATACGTTGTGTACTGTTTGTTTCATGAGTTGCTGTGGAGGGGGGTTGGGCCTCTGGCGTTTTTCTAGTTTGTGGAGTTTGTTGGTATATTTGTCCGTCTTGTGGGAGCTTTCTGTTTTGGCTCTCCAGAGGGCTAGTTGTTTAGATTTGTCCCAGAGTACTGGGTGGATTTTGTTGCTGAAATTGAGGTCCTTGGTGGTTTGGTCTAGTAGGAATCTTTTTCTGTGGAGTGTGTTTCTGATCAAGGCTAATTCTTTTCTTTTCAGGATCCTTTCAGTGGCTGGGGTTTTGGAATGGAATTTTAGTTGGAAGGATGTGGTGATCACGTTCTTGTCTTGGCAGTTGTGTAGGAATGTGAGGTCACATAAGATGGTAGCTCTTTGGACTTCGAGTTTTTCATAGGTCCTGGTCAGTTGGAAAGTTTCCTCCCCGTAGAGGTGGGAAATTTGTTTTCATAGGTTTTCACGGGTATAGGTATATAGGTCTTGGCTCCCCTTGAAGAGCACCAGGAGGCTCCAACTGGTCCAGAATGCAGCTGCGCGGGGGATAGAGGGAGCGGCTCGTAGCTCCCATATAACATCTCTCCTGCGCAGGCTGCACTGGTTACTGGTGGTCTTCTGGGTGCAATTCAAGGTGTTGGTTCTCACCTTTAAAGTGCTCCATGGCTTGGGACCGGGTTACTTATGGGACCGCCTACTGCCACCAATAGCCTCCCATCAACTTGTGCGCTCCCATAGAGAGGGCCTCCTCAGGATGCCGTCGGCCAAAAAATGCCGACTGGCGGCTCCCAGGGGGAAGCCCTTCTCTGTGGGGGCTCCTGCCCTGTGGAATGAGTTACCTTTGGGGCTATGCCAACTCCCTGACCTCTGGACCTTTAAGCGCGAGCTTAAGACTCTTTTATTCCATCGTGCAGGGTTGGCCTAATTGCAATTTTAACAGGGGTGGTTTTATTAGGGTCTATTTTTATATTTTATTAGTTTTAAATTATGGGGCTAATTTTGGAATTAGATTTTTAAATACTGTTCTTAATTGTTTGTTTCTGCAAAATTTTTATCTTGGCTGTAAACCGCCCTGAGTCTTCGGAGAATGGCGGTATAAAAGTGTGATAAATAAATAAAATAAATAAATAAATATTCGGGTCTTTTCCATGTAAGGTTGAGAGTATCTTGTTGATGTTTCTACGAGGTCTCACTCCAGGCTTTCAGCCTGAAGATGATGAGTGAGACCTTGTCGAAACATCACCAAGATACTCTCAACCTTACATGGGAAAAGACCCGAATATTCCAAGACCTACATACCTATACCCGTGAAAACCTACAAAAATAAATATATATATAATGTTTCCACACAGCCCATTACCCAGGTCGTTACAACACAGAAGACTAATGGGCACACAACTAGGACCACACCCACACAGGATGCTATGAAACAACCAACTAATCTGCAAATATCCACTCCACCTACCAATCAAGATGCAACCACACAGCCAACCAACCCGCTTACAGCAACAAAGCCAACACTCCCCATCTCCCCACCAGTATTTATAGAGAGACGGCAGCTCTGACCACGCTTTGCTCACACAAGCACGAAGCCGTAAGCACCGGCCTGAAGATGATGAGTGAAACCTCATCGAAACGTCGCCAAGATACTCCCAACCTTACATGGGAAAAGACCTGAATATGTCAAGACCTACATATCTGAATAATTATATATAAAAATAATCCTGGAAGAATGTTGTCCATGGTGTCACAATGGGTCAGACACGACTTCACAACTAACAACAATAACAACAAAAGGAATAATATTTCTAACCTGGTTATTAATAGCAATAACAATAGCAATAGCGTTTAGACTTTATATACTGTTCCATAATGTTTTACAGCACTCTCTGAGCAGTTTACAAATGTCAGCATATTGTCCCCAACAATTTGGATCCCCATTTTACTGACTCAGAAAAATGGAAGGTGGAGTCAACCTTACGCATGTCAGGATCGAACTCCTGACCGTGGGCAGAATCAGCCTGCAATATTGCATTCTAACCACTGCACCATCATGGCTCAGCATTAAAGAAGGAATTGATTGAAGAATTAAACATGGATGCTACCATGAAACTAAATCCTTTATGTATTGTTAGAAACAGGGCTGCAAAGCTGTTTAGCAGAGGGAACATCTCATATTTGAAGAGAGAAACTATAATGCAGCAGTGAAATACACCTACCTTCGCTACCAGTTTGGTAATGTGAGTGGGCGTGCCTCTTCTACACATGCACAGAGGGTAAAAAATGGGATGTAATGATGTCCCGGTGGGTGGGCGGAGCCTCCCGTTGCTGGCACAACTGGTTTGCATGAGCCAGATAGATCGGCTGGATTTCACCGCTGCTATAATGTGAAATTAGCAAATTTCACCGTATGAATTACCATATTGGTTACACATCATTGTCAATGCTTGCAAAGTTCTAATAAATTTAAAGTACAAATGCAAAAAAAAAAAGGGATTTCAAATTTGTGGATGATGAGATGACAAATGAAGGTTAGTTTCAATGCAATATGGAATTAAAATATATTATTTCTTCATGGACAATCAGAATAGAGCTGGGGAATTCCTCATAAGTTTCAGCCATTGCCTTTTTGGTCTCCCAAGTCTGTGTTCCTTGAAATAGAGAGAAATACATTTCTACATTTATGTCCAAAAATATTTTTTTGCTACAACGAGGATGCTTTTTCTTTCATAAAAACAACACCAGAACCTTAAGAGATAGAATCATGTGAATCAAATTCTTCATTTTGGAACAATTGCAGGATTTTACCTTTTATTTTGCATTTTTGAATTTAAACATAGGTACTTTGTTTAAGAGGGATGCGGTGGCTAAGATACTGAGTTTGTAGATCAAAAGGTTGGCAGTTCAGTGGTTCAAATCCCTAGCACCATGTAAAAGGGTGAGATAAAGATTAGGGTTAGGGTTAGAATCATCATCTTGAATCAGGCGTAAATCCATGCTGTTCCATCCAGATGCCCTTCTTTAAAACATTGTATGCATTCATTGCTTGAACAGTTCCTGTGATCACCGACTTCCTTTGTATTTAGCATCACACAGGACTAAATCTTCGGCATGGTTATCTCTTGAAAGCTATGTTGTCAATAAATATCACTACAATCTGCATTTCTTGAATTTTATTTCCTTCTGAAGTTTCTGCGCACAGTTCCCTCTCAATCACCAAAATAAAGGTGTCTGTCTACCTGTCTGTCAGATAATTGCTTTTTCTATAATGGATATGTTGAGCATCAGATGGTCCCTAGTTCTAAATTCCATTGTAAAATCAACTTATTTGTTCAGCAAAACAGTCTATTTGTAGTCTATTTGGGGAACCTGAAAGATAGCAATAGCACTTAGACATACACTCCTTTACAGTGCTTTACAGCCATCTCCAGTCAGCCTCTTGCCCTCAACAATCTCTTGCCCTCAACAATCTGGGTCCTCATTTTGGAAGGCTGAGTCAACCTTGAGCTGGTGAGATTTGAACTCCCAAATTGCAGGCACCTGGCAGTCAGCAGAAGTAGTCTGCAGTACTGCACGCTAACTACTGTGCCACCATGGCTCAAGATGATGGACATTGCATGTTGAAACCACAAGTTCAAGGACTGACATCTCTAGGTCAAAAGATTGGGAAACAGAGCCCCATTGCACCTTGCTGAGATGTGCTATTTGGAGAAAGCTACAGCATGAAAATAAGGCAGATTCATATTTACCCAAGGATTACATGCTATAAGAGAGTGATAATAGGATAATTTAGAGTTGAAACTAAGTTAAACACAATAACTTATAATAATATTTCTAGGTCTAATGAACCCATTCCAATGCAAGAGAGATAACCTTGTTCTGTCAAGCAAGATTTTCTGCTAGAGATTTAGAGAATGGGATTAAAATAAATTTATGCACCAAAGTGGTATGCCTGACAATATAACTGCAACTATACTATGGGATTGTTGATACAATTCAGAACTACATTCAATTCAAAGTCACTTTTCATGAGACGGGCGGCGATATAAATTTGATGAATGAATGAATGTTTGACATGTCATTTTCCTTGGTTGTGAAGAAAAGAATTGGGTGTTATTTTTTTATTTGCTTTCCACTAGGTTGTACAATCAGTGTTGGTTTTTCAATGTTTATTTCCTTACCCAAATAAATATTAGCTCAGTGCTCTTTCTTCAAAGCTGTCATCAGCTGCTTTCCTCTTGATTAATGAAAAGGTTGGACCACAATTTTCTTGAAGCACTCAACATTGTGGTTAAGATACATGCGCTTGTACCTGTTAATTAGAAATAAGAGATTCACATGGGAAAGTCTTGAGAGATGATGGTTAAATCTCTTGATAAATCTTTGCAGGAAAGTTTATTTTTATGTCTTTTAAAGTAGAGCAATAATGTTAGGAAACCTGAATAAGATGGCTCTAATAGGAATAATTATATAATTTTATATATATATATATATATATATATATATATATATATATATATATATATATATATATGTGTGTGTGTGTGTGTGTGTGTGTGTGTGTGTGTGTGTGTGTGTGTGTGTGTGTGTGTACCTATATCTATCTATCTATCTATCTATCTATCTATCTATCTATCTATCTATCTATCTATCTATCTGCGTATGTATGTATGTGTATATATATATATATATAAAATTATATATAAAAATAATCCTGGAGGATCGTTGTCCATGGGGTCGTGACGGGTCGGATACGACTTCACAACTAACAACAACAACAATAGGAATAATATTTCTCACCTTGTTATTAATAGCAATAGCAATAGGTTTAGACTTTATATACCGCTCCATAATGTTTTACAGCACTCTCTGAGCAATTTACAAATGTCAGCATATTGTCCCCAACAATTTGGATCCCCATTTTACTGACTCAGAAAAATGGAAGGTGGAGTCAACCTTACGCATGTCAGGATCGAACTCCTGACTGTGGGCAGAATCATCCTGCAATACTGCATTCATAGAATCATCTATCGTAATGTCCTTCCTGTTAAAGACTACTTCAGCTTTAATTGCAATAATACAAGAGCAACCAACAGATTTAAACTTAATGTTAACCGCTTTAATCTAGATTGCAGAAAATATGACTTCTGTAACAGAATCATCAGTGCTTGGAATACTTTACCTGACTCTGTGGTCTCTTCCCATAATCCTAAAAGCTTTAACCAAAAACTTTCTACTATTGACCTCACCCCATTCCTAAGAGCACCATAAGAGGCGTGCATAAGTGCACAAACATGCCTACCGTTCCTGTCCTATTGTTTTTTCTTTTCTTCTTCCTATATATATATATATATATATGCTTATACCTCCTAATTTTCTTTTATTCATATATGTTTATATATTATATAATCTTTTATATTATGTTGTGACAAAATAAATAAAATAATAAATAAATAAATAAAAATAAAATTATAATCACTGTACCATCAGGGCTCAGCATTAAACAAAGAATTGATTGAAGAATTAAACATGGATGCTATCATGAAATTAAATGCTTTATTTATTGTTAGAAACAGGGCTGCAAAGCTGTTTAGCAGAGGGAACATCTCATATTTGAAGAGAGAAACTGTAATGCAACATTGAAATAAACTTACCTTCGCTATCAGTTTGGGAATGTGAGTGTGCGTGCCTCTTCTACACATGCGCAGAAGGTAAAAAATGGGATGTAATGATTTCCCAAAATTGACGCGGTGGCTCAGGGGCTAGGATGTTGAGCTTGCCGATTGAAAGGTCAGCAGCTCAGTGGTTCAAATCTCTAGTGCTGCCGTGTAACGGGGTGAGCTCTCGTCACTTGTCCCAGCTTCTGCCAACCTAGCAGTTTTGAAAGCACATAAAAATGCAAGTAGAAAAAATAGGGACCACCTTTGGTGGGAAGGTAACAGCGTTCCGTGTGCCTTTGCCATTGAGTCACGCTGGCCACATGACCAGGGAGACGTCTTTGGACAGCGCTGGCTCTTCGGCTTTGAAACGGAGATGAGCACCACCCCCTAGAGTCGGCAACGACTAGCACATATGTGCGAGGGGAACCTTTACCTTTTAAGCCTCCCACCACTGGCAATACTGGTTGTCACGAGCCAGATAGATCCAGCTGGATTTCACAAAAACAACACCAGAACCTTAAGAGATAGAATCATTTGAATCACATTCTTCATTTTGGAACAATTGCAGGATTTTACCTTTTATTTTGCATTTTTAAATTTAAACATAGGTACTTTGTTTAAGAGGGACCCGGTGGCTCAGTGGCTAAGACACTGAGTTTGTAGATCAAAAGGTCTGCAGTTCAGCGGTTCAAATCCCGAGTGCCATGTAACAGGGTGAGCTCCCGTTACTTGTCGCAGCTTCTGCCAAGGTAGCAGTTTGAAAGCATGTAAAAAATGCAAGTAGAAAAACAGGGACCACCTTTGGTGGGAAGGTAACAGCGCTCCGTGTGCGGGAACAACAGAATAAGGGGTGGAGCAGGCCTAGAAAGTGCTGAGTCACGGAGCCACACCCCACAGGGTATAAAAGCAGGAGGGGCTGCTCTAATACTTCCTGATGGACAAATCAAACTGACTGGAGAAAACTTGAGCTGAACTATTTGACTGAGCATTTGGCTTGGATTGCTGTTTGTTCCTGACTTCCTGTTTGATATGCCGGCATCAAGGAAGATAAAAGAAAACCTTGGCAGATGCTCGCTGGTTTGCTGCCAGAGCTGATAGCTGCCGTGGACTAAATTGCCAGCTAATTGAGTCATTTCATGTGCCTCCCGGACTGAGGGGGGGGGGGACACAGAACAGATATAGAGACAGATGATAGATAGATAGATAGATAGATAGATAGATAGATAGATAGATAGATAGAGTTATAGATGATAGAGATTGATAGAGATAGAGATAGAGATAGAGATAGAGATAGATACCGATGATAGATAGATGGAAGGATGGATGGATGGATGGATAGATTATAGATAGATAGATAGATAGATAGATAGATAGATAGATAGATAGATAGGTAGATAGATAGATAGATGATACAAATATAGAGACAGATGATAGATAGATGATAGATAGAGAGATAGAGATAGAGATAGGGATAGAAATACCGATTATGGATGGATGGATGGATGGATGGATGGATGGACGGACAGTCAAACAGACAATGCTCTCAGATAGGCACCTCTCAAATTGGTTTTCTGCCCTGGTCTATCTGGTGGAGCTGACAGTATTTTTCAACCTGCCGTTCCTCCCTTACCATTTGTATTGTGAACTTTTGTAGTTACAATGGCATTGAAAAAAGTGACATGATCAGTCTTCACCTGATGACTGTTGTACCATCCGTGTGGTTAGGTGATCAAATTTTGGACAGCTTGGCAACTAGCATGTATTTATGACAGTTGCACTGTCTCTTGGTCATGTGATCACCATTTCTAACCTTCCCAGCTGGTTTCTGACAAAGTCAGTCAATGGGGGAAGCCAGATTCGCTTAATGACTACAGGATTCATTTAACAATGGCAGCGAAAAAAGGTCGTAAAATGGAGCAAAACTCACTTAATAACTTCTTTGCTTGAAAACAAAAATGTTGGGTTCATTTGTGGTTGTAAATCAAGGACTACCTGTATATATACACACAGACATACACATGTACAAACACAGGCGGTCCTCGACTTACAACAGTTCATTTAGTGACCATTCAAAGTTACAATGGCACCACAAAAAGTGACTTATGACCATTTTTCACACTTATGATGATTGCAGCATTCCCATGGTCATGTGATTTACATTCAGATGCTTGTCAGCTAACTCACATTTATGAGGGTTGAGGTGTCCTGGAGTCATGTGATCCCACTTTTGCAACCTTCTGACAAGCAAAGTCAATGGGGAAACCAGATTCATTTAACCACCATATTATTAATTTAAGGATTGCAGCGATTCCCTCAATAAATGTGGTGGGGAAAGTCATAAATTGGTGCAAAACTCACTTACCAAATTTCTCACTGAGCAACATAAATTTTGGGCTCAATGGCAGTCCTACATTGAGGACTACCTGAATACACACAAACTTTCAGTTTGATACTAAATAAGGAGACCACTCAAAAGCGACGCGGTGGCTCAGCTGAGCTTGTTGATCAAAAGGTCGGCAGTTCAGCGATTCGAATCCTTGGTGCTGCATAATGGGGTCAGCTCCCATTACTTCTCCCAGCTTCTGCCAACCTAGTAGTTCAAAAGCACGTAAAAAATGCAAGTAGAAAAATAGGGACCACTTTTGGTGGGAAGGTAACAGCGTTCCGTGAGCCTTTGGCATTTAGTCATGCCAGCCATGTGATCAGGGAGACGTTTTCAGTCAGCGCTGGCTCTTCAGCTTAGAAACAGAGATGAGCACAGCCCGTTTTACTTTGTTTAAGAAAGCATATGTTACTATTGCTGAAATATGAGGTCTGTAACAGGAGTGAAATGTTCGATCTGGTAGCGATGGCGGTGGGTGGTTCGGAGAACCGGTAGCAAAAATCCCTGCCTCCCACCCACCCCAGCTGAGCTGCGTGATCATCAGAGGTTTTTTAAAAAAACTTTTAAAAGCATTTTTTCTTCGTCGAAAAAATGCTTTTAAAAGTAAAAAAAAAGCCTCTGATGATTGCGCAGCTCAGCTGGGATTGTCAGAACCCTTTAAAAGCATTTTTTCTACAGAGAGCTTTTAAAAGGCTCCTCTGGTGATCCCAGCTGAGTTGCCTGATCGTCAGAACCCTTTAAAAGTATGTTTTCTACAAGCTCTTCGGCCGAAGTGGTTGTAAAAAAATGCTTTTAAAAGGTTCTGGAGATCAGGTAATTCAGCTGGGATCGTCAGAATCCTTTAAAAGCTTTTTTTCCTCTGGCAGTCCCAGCTGAGTTGCCTGATCATCACAGGCTTTTAAAAGCATTTTTTAACAACCTCGATTGAAGAGGTTGTAGAAAAAATGCTTTTAAAAGTAAAAAAAAAAAGTTGGCCATGCTCACCCAGTCACATTACCCCCCCCCACACACACACACACTAAGCCATGCCCACAGAACCGGTAGTAACAAATTTTACATTTCACCCCTGGTCTGCAACTTTGCTAGATATCTCTAAGATTTCCTCTCAAGTGAGAAAATGGGCTATCATTTCCATCTGGGTTTCTTTTTGGCTACTCTCTTGTTAATAGTATTTTTTTTAATTGTTGCAAATAGCGTAGGGATACCATTCTGCTGTCGCTCTATTTTTCTCAGACATAATTAGTTTTGAAGATATTTTTGTACTTTTAATCAGTGTAAACGACACAGAATTTCAGGAACAAATTTTGTGTTTTTATCCCTTCACCACACACTGCACAATTTTTTTTTCATTTAGGACAGCCAAAAAAAACTTCAAGCAATGTCAGTTATAGGTAATACAATTCTTGGTGGCTTTGTCAGAATGAAGATGGCAATTTTATTCTCAATAAAATATCACTTGGTGAGCAAAATATACCTCATATATCCAGATGCTCCATCTTCCAGATTTTCTTATTTTATTCAAATGCCATTCTTGAAAAGTCATGAAAGGCTGACATCTAAAACAATGCACACTAACCCAACAATAAGAGCAACCACAAAATCAGAATCTATAAAGTGTAACAAGTTGCACTATGTTGCCAATTTTGGTTAGTTGTGTAATAGCTAAGTAGAGGTGAATTAGTTGTTACTTTGTTGGATCATTAAAAAAAATCTTGTTCTGCAAATGGTGGCCAAATAGATAGTTATTTTGGATGGTGAAAAAGTCAGATTAAGGGATGTTTTTCAAGTCCAACTGAATATTATGCAATGAATGGTGCAATTCCAATATTGGAATTTGGGACTTTCTTCCAGGGGGAGTAACTGTGTTGAGAATGATTGGTAAATTATTAAATTGGTGACCCAAGTGGGATAAATAAATCCAATTATACTACTTCTAGGCTTATAAAAAGAGCAGGGCAAACTATGAACGGGATGAAAAATAAAAATTATGAAATAATTTGAGGGATTGAACAAAAAGGAAGTGAGAGAATGCTGGAAGGAGCACCTATAAGGGAATAAACGTGAAAACAGAATTCAAACAAAAGTTACTAATGTCCGGAAAAACAAATTAGAACAATTAATCAGTGGAACAACTTGCCTCCAGAAGTTGTGAATGCTTCAACAGTGGAAGTTTTTAAGAAGATGTTGGAAAACCATTTGTCTGAAGTGATGTAAGGTTTCCTGCCTAAGCAGGGGGTTGGACTAGAAGACCTCCAAGGTCCCTTCCATCTCTGATATTCTATTCTATTCTAATTACATGAAAATGATGTCCTAACTGTTGTGAGGAGGTTGGGAAATGATATGATGCCAGATAGAAATGGTGTAAGTGAGAAATGTTAAAACATGATTGATAGATTGGCTGTCAAAGTTGCAATATTTAATGTTTTATGATCTATATGTAATACATTAAATATTGGTTGCTGTTATTATTCTCCTGTGCAAGGGGAAAACTTGCAAAGCAAACTATGAAAGCTAAGGATTAGTTTGGTATAGATGCCAAGAAGATCCTTGGCAATATTCTGACTGAAAGGGGATGTGAAGTGATAAGGGGAAAAATTCAAGAAATGCACTATAGTTTTATATGCTAGATAGGGAGAAGGGATATTTAGGTCTAACTTTTGATAAATCAGTGGTGAATATTATCTGCCTTTCAGGATCAACCGTCAATAGTAAAAGAACAAGCAGCCAAGAAATACCATACATTGTAAATTAACATTTGGTAGAGCAACCATAAGAGGGATGCGGTGGCTCAGGGCCTAGGACGTTGAGCTTGTCAATCGAAAGATCGGCAGCTCAGCGGTTCAAATCCCTAGTGCTGCCGTGTAATGGGGTGAGCTCCTGTTACTTGTTCCAGCTTCTGTCAACTTAGCAGTTTCAAAAGCACATCGCTTTCTACTTTCAAAATGCAAGTAGAAAAAATATGGACCACCTTTAGTGGGAAGGGAATAGAGCTCCGTGCGCCTTTGGCGTTGAGTCATGCTGGCCACATGACCACAGAGACGTCTTCGGACAGCACTGGCTCTTCAGCTTTGAAATGGGGATAAGCACCGCCCCCTAGAGTCGGCAATGACTAGCATGCATGTGCGAGGGGAACCTTTACCTTTACCTTAAAGCAACCATGAAGGCCTTAGAAAAGACATTTAGATGCTCAAAGGCCAACCACCATTGACCAGTACTTAGTTCTCCATTGTCACATTGAAAAATACTTCTCCTGTAACACTGCTATTTATTCTGCCTTCCTAGAATTCAAATCAGCATTGGATTCTATATACTAAATTGTAGGAAAAGCTGGTCTTTTCAATTGACCACCATTTATTTTGTCAATCATAATAAGATAACAGCTAAAAGTATAAATATAATTTGTATACATGAAAAGAGTAAGTAAAAAGGGAATATTAGGCAGGGACAGTAGGTACACAGGTGCGCTTATGCATGCCCCTTACAGACCTCTTAGGAATGGGGTGAGGTCAACAGTAGACAGTTTAAGCTTAAAATTTTGGGAGTTTGGGGAAGAAACCACAGAGTAAGGTAGTGCATTCCAGGCAATGCCCACTCTGTTACTGAAGTCATATTTTCTGCAACTGAGTTTGGAGCGGTTTACCTTGATTTTTTATCTATTATTTGCTCGTGTATTGTTGTGGTTGAAGCTGAAGTAGTCATTGACAGGCAGGACATTGAGGCAGATAATTTTATGTATTATGCTTAGGTCAGACTGAATTCTGCGTAGTTCTAAGTTGTCTAAGCCCAAAATTTGGAGTCTGGTGGCATAAGGTATTTTATTGCGAGCAGAGGAGTGGAAGACTCTTCTTGTGAAATATCTCTGGACTCTCTCGATTGTATTTATGTCTGATAGGCAGTGCGGGTTCCAGACAGATGAGCTTTTATTCAAGAATTGGTCTAGTTTTTTTTATGCTATAGTTAGTAGTACAATATTACCAGAGAAGAAGCTACGCAAGATTAGGTTAACAACTCCTAGTGCCTTTTTGGCAATGTTGTTACATTTAATACATAATATAATATAATACATTTAATATACATGAATGTACAGAATTCCAAGTAGGAATGTAAGATGTAACCATCAGGGCCATCTCACCAGTGCCACTGGAACTCAGAAAGGTGTCAGGTTAAGCTATATATTGGTTCCACTCTTATTCACTTTTTGAATTAACTCCATGGTCATCTCCACAACACAAACTGTCGATCCTCCAAACATATCTCTGTTCTGGTTGATGTAGGTCATGTAGCAAACATTTTCATGAACTTTGATCTTAGAAGAGCACTGAGAGCAGCAAGGAAGATCAGCCAGAACTCAATTATCAGAAAAATAAAATAACAATAACAATGAAGGTAACAGTGACTGATGAATTAAACCAGGGGGAAAATATATCAAGAAAATTGAAAAGAGAATTGGAGATACAGGAAGACACTTTTGAAAGGGAGATAGGGGCTTGGGCAGAAATTCTGGAAACTAGACAGTGAAAGTGGGTGGAGATGGGAGAAATACCTAGATTGAATAGCCAAGAAATAGACACAGACAGAGATAAAGACCCAAGAGAAGAATATGGAAGTCAAGTAAAAAAAAAAAAAAAGCATAGCAATTAAAGTATTGAAGCGGACAAGAGATGATGGATAGAAGATTTCTTGTTCTGATTTGCTTTTCTTTTTCTCTCTCTTTTCTTTCTTTTTATGTAGGTGATATGACTAGAAATCAGATAGGACAGAAAGAAAATAGCTTTTATAAAGGGTGACATGATTAAAAATTAGAATAAGATATAGAAATAAGAGAAATGGGGAATATTAGTATTTATACTTTTATATAAAAAAATAAAAGTAATAGTAAGAGAAAACATGGAATAATTGAATAATAACAGACTATAACTTAACATAAATGTGTATTATTAGAAATGTATAAGTTGATTGAATGTGATAACTATCTTTATTTTTATTAGTTTTATTTGTATTAGAATGTATGACATCCAGGTGCCACACTGTTCATGCATATATATAAAACAAAATAAAAAACTTGAAACAAAAAAATTAAAATAAAATCTTGTCCAAACTTGTGGGACACCCATTGATATCCAGATCAAAAGAAGACCCATGCTGTTAACAGGGTATACAAAATGGGGAATTTTGAAAGGAACACCTTTTGATAAATGAGCAACACACATAGGTTCTACCCCTTCACAACTGAGAAAGAGGCACAGAAGAATTCTTGTCCTTCTTTGCATCTTCTTAAGTGGAGAGGAGCGTAAATGAACCAAGAATGAAAACTTCAGAAAGGATTTGCATCAGAACATTTTTTATTGATATTGCAAGATATAATAAAGGCTCAGAAGAAGGAGGTGAACAAAGTGGTAGTTCTTGTGAGTTGATGTTTTGAAGAGGATGGAAGTGAACTTTATCTCTGTGGAATGTGAGAAGGTGATGAGATTAGAAGGAAAGCAGCCGATCATGTCAACATCCTGAGAAGCACAGGGAGAAGCATCAGCCAACTTTACAACTCATGTTTGCAGATGTAGGCATTACGTGTGTTGCATCGAATGTCATTCCATAATTTAAAGCCTAAAATACAAATGAAAAGTATTATTATTTGGGGGGTGCTTTAGTTTTTCCCAAAAAGAATGGTCCAGATAAATGAAAACACACATGCAAAATACACACAAATACATTTACATGAATCTTTCTTTGTAAAAAGACAAGAAAAAAACTAGTTTGGGTTTAATTCTGCCTTATAAATCATTTATGACTGTATTGGTCAGCACACTATAGAAAAGACGTTGAGACTCTAGAAAAAGTGCAGAGGACAGCAACCAGGATGATTAGGGGACTGGAGACTAAAACATATGAAGAAAGGTTAGAGGAACTGGGCATGGCTAGTTTTGTGAAGAGAAGGACCAGGGGAGACAGTGTTCCAATATTTGAGGGGCTGCCACAGAGAGGAGTGGGTGAAGCTATTTTCCAAAGCACCTGAAGGCCAGACAAGGAATAATGGATGGAAACTGACCAAGGAGAGGTTCAACCTAGAAATGAGGAAGAACTTTCTGACAGTGAGAACAATCAAGCAATGGAACAGCTTGCCTTTGGAAGTTGCGGGAGCTTCATCACGTCAGACTTTCAAGAAGAGATTGGATTTCTATTTGTCAGAAATGGTGTAGGGTCTCTTGCTTGAGCGGGGGGTTGGACTAGATGACCTATAAGGTCCCTTCCAACTCTGTTAAATCTGTTAAAGACTTATTGAGACTTTCATCCATTTCTCTCCTATAATTAAACCTAAGAATTTCTCTATTCAGGCAGACTATTGAAAAAGGATGAGATGCAAACTTGACAATTGATTGCAAATCCATGTTGTTTAGAATGTCAAAATGTCCTGCACTGAAAGGTTTGCTTACCAGTGGATCATTGCAGTTCCACACAATGCTCATTTTTTTCATAGACAGACCAGCTGACCGATGATTTCCCATAAGCTGAGAGAAGTTGGAAACTCTTGGAGAAGCTCAGAGAACTTCTGAGAAGTTTGTTTACCTGTGGATCGTCGCAATTCCACGCAGTGCTCATTGTTGCCATAGTTGTCTGGCTGGTAGTTCATCCAGGATTTGTAATTGTAAGTGGATTCATCAGCCCATCTCCACCTCCCAGTCTGTGGAAAGGAAATGTGCCTCAGAGAATGAGAACTAAAGATTGGCTGGTAATTTTAGTCTATGATTATGAGGTATTGAATATTTTAGCGGCGAAGTATGGAGCAGGAATATACAGGATTAAGACAAGTCAATAAACATGGTGTTATTGCTGTTAGTGATCCATGGAAACAGATTTAAGTCAGTTGATCTTACCTGACGGACATCATGGAGTCCAATCCAGACATTACAGAATTCCCGTTGATAAGTGGAGATATGTTCAGCTACTAGGAGCATCTCTGCTTTGGTAAGGATGGAGGCAAGGTGGGCCCCACGGCCATAGCTCTGGCACTCAATCTGAAGAAAGCCAAAAGGGATATTCTGTGATATACAACACAATGATCTGAGAAACTTCCCACATGTTGAACTTTGTAAAATTCTAAACATGGTCAATCATTTGAACAATATGAATTGAAGGGACATTTTAAGTTTTGCTAGGAGATACTATTATTACAGATCAACTTAGTCAAACCCTATATTTGCACTTAAACTTGCTTCCTTCCAAAATTCAAGGGTACCTTTATTCAGAGTGTTGGTAAAGTGTGTTGTAAATGTTGTACCTTGATGAACGTATCTTTTCTTTTATGTACACTGAGAGCATATGCACCAAGACAAATTCCTTGTGTGTCCAATCACACTTGGCCAATAAATTCTATTCTATTCTATTCTATTCTATTCTATTCTATTCTATTCTATTCTATTCTATTCTATTCTATTCTAAAGAATATATACCGTATTTTTCAGAGTATAAGACGCACCAGAGTATAAGACGCACCTTAGTTTTTGGGGAGGAAAATAAGAAAAAAGCTGATTGGTAGGTGGATTGGCATCCCGGAATACTCCCAATCAGCTGTTCCCAGAGGTGAATTTTAGCAACAGGTTCCTTTGTTGTGAGCTCTGTGCCTTGCTTTTTTTTTTTTTTTTGCTTTTTTTTCTGCCTCTGAAATCTCCGAAACAGAGCTTCAGAAAAAAAGCCTTTGAAACTCTGTTTGGGGGCTTTGTTTCTGAAGCTCTGTTTGGGAGCTTCGTTTCTGAAGTTTTATTTCTGATGCTTTTTTCAGTCTCTGAAACTTACATTTGAGAAGCTGGGCGGGGCCACATTCAGAATATAAGGCACATCCAGATTTTCACCCTCTTTTTTGGGGGAAAAAGGTACATCTTATACTCCAAAAAATACGATGTTTCAATTATAGGATGGTGAGATATATTACCATATATCGGCTCTGCGCATGCGCGAGAATGGTAGCGACCTAGAGGAGCCCGAATCGGCGATGGCGGCTTTCCCTTGAAATGGAGGCTTTAGGCTGACTTACCAGGCTGCTCCGGTCCCTCGGCGTGTGGTTCGATCGGTCTGGCTGCCGCTGGAGAGGTTTGTGGCCTCTCGGTCATGCGACAGCCGAGAACGGGCCGAGGGACGGAGTGGCGGTCCGGAAGGGGGCGGCCATTTTGGAGGAAGCGGAGATGCGAGGGAGGCGAGGGAGGCCTGCTGTTTGTTGCAGGCTCCGGCCTCGGCCTCGGTTCTGGCCCTGCCTTGCCCAGCGGAGCAGCCCTGCCTCGTTTTACGGAGCCCTGCCCAGCGGAGCGGAGCCCTGCCCAGCGGCGAGCCCTACTTAGCGGAGGTCCGCCCAGCGGCCCAGTGGCGAGCCCTGCTCAGCGGAGCCCTGTCCAGCGGCCCAGCGGCGAGTCCTGCCCAGCGGAGCCCTGCCCAGCGGTCCAGTGGTCCAGCGGCGAGCCCGGCCTAGCGGAGCCCTTTCCAGCGGCGACCCCGGCGATCTTGGCCGAATTTCAGCGGCGTGAGATCGTCGGTGATTCCGGCCTGGCTCCGACGGCTTCGGGGTGTGGATTCAGCCTGGTTTCGGCTGGCGCGAATCCCGGCCCGTTTTTGCCTGTCGGTGGGCTTGCCGGCTCCTTCGGCGCCAGTTCCATCGGCGCCAGTTCCATCGGTGCTGGTTGGGCCCGGCGGGGCTGTGTGGACCGCGGGGTGCCTGTCCAACGGCGCCCTGTATTAGGCAGCCCCACCGAGGATGGGTGTGGTAATGCCTCGGTGGGAGAGGAGGCCGGAACCATGGCTGAGGTTTGTCCCCTCTGGTGGCCTGTTTGGTCGCAGCTTTCCATCATGTGTCATCGAATGGCCCTTGGTGGCCTGCTTGCTTCATCGTATTTTCCTTTGTGGCCTTATGGCCTGGCTTGCTCCATTTTTTCCGCTCCCCTCTATCCCTATCCCGGACCATGGATCATCTAAACTGGGCGGTCATGCATTTCCATCAGCGGGATGGAGTGGATTGGACTGGATTGGACTAGCTTGGACTGGTCTCGGGACTTGGGCTGACCGCTAGCCACGTCTACCTGATTAAGATCTGTAGAACTGCTTCCCATAGGCATGCTATGGAGACTGTCGGCCTGTCTGTTCCTGTTCTGTTATCGCTATCCGGTTCCTGCTCCATCTGTCCTTTGACCAACTGGACTCCCGCTAGAAGACTCACCATTTCTATTACTTTGGGATTTTACCACCTTAGCATCCCTCGCCGATTCGCACTTTCCTATGCGCTACACTGCACGTGAACTCTTGCGCCTGCCAGGTGCCCCCGCCTCGCAGGAATGGCCCGTATCGCTACCAAGGGCCGGCCTCAATGACGGGTCTTGGGACCCACAGAGGTGGCATGCGAGAAGAAAGAGCCTTTGGGGGTTTTTAGACAGGGCATTTTTAAGGGGTGGGAGGGGTAGGGCGGGTGATGGGGGTAGCCCGTCGGGAGGGAAACCAGTTCCAGCGCATGCTCGTGGCGATTATCAAATGGGTTCGGAGGTTATGGGGGGGGAGGGTGTTCCTTTGTGTGAGGGTGAGTCTATTGGCACGGTAAGTGGGAGGGGCAGATATGGCGGAAGGGGGGGATTGTATCGATATAGGGGGTCACGTGTTCGATGTATGCAGGCGATCGCGTGCCCCGATCCCCCTAACTTTACCCGTTCCCCGGATGGTCAGGACCCTCAGGACCTGGGCCTCCATCTGATGTTATGCAACGCACGGTCCGTGGCCAATAAGGCCCCCCTAATACATGATCTAATTCAGGGGGGTGCCGCGGATATTATAGGCGTTACGGAGACCTGGTTGGGCAATGAAGGGGGTGTACCCCTGGTTGAGATGTGCCCACCGGGTTTCCGTGCATTCCATCAGCCGAGGGCCCAGGGTAGGGGTGGAGGGGTGGCGGTTGTGATTAAAGAGAGTTTAGAGCCGAGGGAGACCACTGTACCTCAGATATCCGGGTGTGAATCCCTCTTTGTGAGGTGGGGTCATAGATGTCAGATGGGCTTGCTGGTCGCGTACCTGGCTCCTTGCTGCGTGAGCTCCGAGCTCCTAGAGGTGCTTGCCGGGGTGGCGGTGGAGACCCCCAGACTTTTAGTCATGGGGGACTTTAACCTGCCATCTGCCGGCTCGTCATCGACGGTAGCTCGGGAGTTCTTGGCCTCCATGACGGCCTTGGACCTGACTCAAGTAGTGGATGGCCCCACTCACATCGGGGGTGGCACACTGGACCTGATTTTTGTCTCTGGTCAGTGGTCGAGAGATCTGGACTTAAAGGAAATAGTCATTGAACCTTTGTCATGGTCAGATCACTCTCTCCTTCGCCTGGACTTTCTGACCGCTATCCAACACCGCAGGGAGACGGAACCATTACGTTGGTACCGTCCCAGGCGCCTGATGGACCCAGAGAGGTTCCGGACGGAGCTTGGGCCACTTCCTGAGGATCTGGCTCACGGCACGGCAGAGGAACTGGCTGCAGCCTGGGAACGGGCTGCGGCCGGGGCTTTAGACCGTGTCGTGCCTTTGCGGCCTCTGACCCGGCGTAGGTCCCAACCGGCTCCTTGGTTCTCCGAGGAGCTGAGGGGGATGAAACGCCGGAGAAGACGCCTAGAGAGTTCCTGGAGGTCCAGCCGTTCAGAGGCTGATCGGACACTAGTTAGATCCTATACTAGGACCTACCTAGTGGCACTGAGGGATGCGAGGCGTTGCTACGCCTCCTCCCTCATTGCGTCGGCAGATAACCGCCCAGCTGCCCTGTTCCGAGTGACCCGCTCCCTTCTTCACCAGGGGGAGCGGGATGACCCGTTACAGGGACGTGCTGAGGAGTTTAACGGTTATCTATACGATAAAATCGTTCAGCTGAAGGACGGTCTGGACCGAGATTGCAGCGATTCGGACGAGACGTCTGAGGGCGGTCTTGGTGATGTTGTATGGGATGAGTTTGACCCTGTGACTCCCGAGGACATGGACAGGTTGCTGGGTAGATTGAATGCCACCACATGTTTACTGGACCCGTGCCCCTCCTGGCTGGTGCTGGCCACTCAGGAGGTGACACGAGGCTGGCTCCAGGGATTACGAGTGCTTCTTTGTTGGAGGAGTCTTTCCGGCCGCCTTGAAAGAGGCGGTGGTGAGGCCCTCCTCAAGAAGCCTTCCTGGACCCGCTGTTTTAGGTAATTATCGTCCAGTCTCCAACCCGCCGCGCGAAGGTTGTAGAGAGTATGGTGGCATATCAGTTCCCCTTCACCTGGAGGAAACTGTCTATCTGGACCCGTTCCAGTCCGGCTTCCGGCCGGTTACAGCACTGAGACGGCTTTGGTCGCGTTGGTGGATGATCTCTGGAGGGCCAGGGATAGGGGTTATTCCTCTGCCCTGGTCCTATTAGACCTCTCAGCGGCTTTTGATACCATCGACCATGGTATCCTGCTGCGCCGGTTGGGGGGATTGGGAGTGGGAGGCACCGTTTATCGGTGGTTCTCCTCCTATCTCTCCGACCGGGTGCAGACGGGGGTGACGGGGCAGAGGTCACCCGCGCGCCTCACTTGTGGGGTGCCGCAGGGGTCGATTCTCTCGCCCCTTCTGTTCAACATCTATATGAAGCCGCTGGGTGAGATCATCAGTGGCTTCGGTGTGAGGTACCAGCTGTACGCTGATGATACCCAGCTGTACTTTTCCACACCGGCCCACCCCAATGAAGCCGTCGAAGTGCTGTCCCGGTGTCTGGAGGCCGTACGGGTCTGGATGGGGAGGAACAGGCTCAAGCTCAATCCCTCCAAGACGGAGTGGCTGTGGATGCCGGCATCCCGGTACAGCCAGCTGAGTCCGCGGCTGACTGTCGGGAGCGAGTCATTGGCGCCGATGGAGAGGGTGCGCAATTTGGGCGTTCTCCTGGATGAACGGCTGTCTTTTGAAGACCACTTGACGGCCGTCTCCAGGAGAGCTTTCCACCAGGTTCGCCTGGTGCGCCAGTTGCGCCCCTTTCTAGACCGGGATGCCTTGTGCACAGTCACTCACGCCCTTGTGACGTCTCGTCTGGACTACTGCAATGCTCTCTACATGGGGCTCCCCTTGAGGGGCATCCGGAGGCTACAGTTAGTCCAGAATGCAGCGGCGCGGGTGATTGAGGAGCCTCGTGGCTCCCGAGTGACACCTATCCTGCGCCGGCTGCACTGGCTACCTGTGGCCTTCCGGGTGCGCTTCAAGGTGTTGGTGAATGTCTTTAAAGCGCTCCATGGCATAGGGCCGGGATACTTACGGGACCGCCTGCTGCTACCGGATACCTCTCACCGACCCGTGCGCTCTCACAGAGAGGGGCTCCTCAGGGTGCCATCGGCGCGACAGTGTCGTCTGGCGACACCCAGGGGAAGGGCCTTCTCTGTGGGGGCTCCTGCCCTCTGGAACGAACTCCCCCCAGGACTTCGTCAACTTCCGGACCTCCGAACCTTTCGCCGCGAGCTTAAAACCTATTTATTCATCTGCGCTGGACTGGGGTAGTGTTTTAATGTGTCTTAATGGATTTTAATGGGTTTTTAGTTCCTAATTTTAATTCTGGCCAATTTTAATAAGTTTTTTAATTATATTTTTTAATCTGTATTTATTGTATTGTATTTTTATTTGGCTGTGAACCGCCCTGAGTCCTTCGGGAGAAGGGCGGTATACAAATGTAAATAATAAATAAATAAATAAATAAATACCATGTTTCCTTGAAAATAAGACCCTCTCTTATATTTTTTTTGAACCCTGAAATAAGTGCTTGGCCTTACTTTTTTGAGGGGGGTCTTATTATTTTGGGGTGCATGGAGTAAGATGGGGGTCCTCTTGCTGGTTACCAGATTTCCAGCTCTGTCTCCCTAACCTTAACCAGAGGAAATGGTGGGGACCAGCTACGCATGTAGTTTAATATTTTGGGGGGGGATTTTTTTGGAGGGGGTTTATTTTAGTGCTTATGCTCAAAAGCCCGATTGGGCTTATTATCAGGGGATGTCTTATTTTTGGGGAAACAGGGTACTTACTGTGGCTCTTCTATATCACAGATAAACCCAATCTAGCTATCACCCTACAATATTTTTCCTAAATCTGTAGATATTTATTACAGAAGATGTTGATTGGGAGAAATGTTTCCTACCTCAGCTTCATGCCATGTCAACTTCTGATCAAAATATGCATAGCAGTTTCCTTGATTTTGCAGCCACTCCCTGGCACAGGTGTCAGCTTCCACTGCATTGAAAGAGGGCAGTGAAAAAGAAGATTAGAAGATAGGACAATATGTTATCTACATAGAATCCTGGGAACAAAAGAAACTTCTTTCTTATATCAGAATAGACCTGGAAGGGACATTGGAGGTCTTCTAATTTAACCCCTGGCTCAAGTAGGAATCGTTATACCATTTCAGACAAATGGCTGTCCAATCTCTTCTTAAAAACCTTTAGTGATGAAGCATCTACAGCTTCAGAGGCAAGCTATTCCACTGGTTAATTGTCCTCATTATTAGGAAGTTTCTCCTTATTCGAGGTGGCTTCTCTCAATGGATAGTTTCCATCCATTGTTTCTAGTCTTACCTTCTGGTTCTAGTTCTTCTTTTCTCTAAAATAGCCATACCCAATTCCTGCAACTGTTCTTCATATGTTTTTGTCTCCAGGCTTTTAATAATCTTAATTGCTCTTCTTTGCACTTTTTCCAAAGTCTCAACATCTTTTTTTGTAATGTGGTGACCAAAACTGGATGCAGTATTCCAGGTGTGGTCTTACTAAGATTTCATAAAGTGGTACTAATACAGCATGTGATTTTGATTCTATGCCTATGTTTATACAACCAAGGATTGTATTAGGATTTTTGGCTGCTGCTGCAGCACACTACTCTCTCATGCTTAAGTGATTGTCCACTAGGACTCTAAGGTCCCCCTCTCAGTTACTATTTTTGAGCCAGGTTTCACCTAATCTGTACTTATACCTTTGATTTTTCCTGCCTAGGTGTAAAATTTTGCTTTCCTTCACATTAAATTGCATATTGTTGAATAGGGCCCATTGTTCAAGTCTATTGAGATCTTTTTGGATCCTGCATGGAAAGTTAATCCTTCACAGAATTAGATGGCCGAATCTTGCTAGGTTGTGTTGTTTAATTCAACATTTTGTTCACCCTATGGCCAACTAGGAGAATTCAAGAAGAACCCAAGTGTGAAAGGAAAGGTTAGAGATATTTCATTATGTGGTTATTATCATTTTGATATTAATGAGTCCCTTATACTCTAAGGTATCAAAACAACTTTTGTTTCCTTTATTTTTGAAAAATGGTGCAGGGGGTTGAAAACCAATGATGTATTCCCATTGAAATTTGTCAAAGAAACTCACCTTGAAGGAAAGGACTAGTGAAGAAGATGCCAAGGAAACAAAGGCTGAAGTAGGCAAGGAGACCCATTGTTTGGCTGACCTTCAAAGACAGAAAGTAATACGAAATACAAGAAATCTGTTTTCTGCCATGCATTGGCCCAAATTTAGAAAGAAAGCATGCATTTCTCCCTTAAGTTTAATTTCTTCTCCTGCTCTCTTCTTCCTTGACTGCCATAACAGCTATTTTTTGTAAAAGATTGGAACTAAATATAATGACTTTTTCATCGGGTCCATTGAAATCAGTGGGGCATAAATTAATCATGAGCGCTGATAAAACAAAGAAATAAAACACCTCTGAGGATCAGATTTGCCATTTGAGAGGCTCAAAAATGGCCTCGTTTTAATAGTTGTGAGTGGCACTAGGACAGAACTGAGTTTTTGTATGAGATAGGTGGCTACATGTCCTATAAATAAATAAATAAATAAATAAATAAATAAATAAATAAATAAATAAATAAATAAATAAATAAATAAATCAGGATTTCATTTTGTTTATATTAATATTAAATGAAAATTACGTAGACAGAGATTGTCAATAATTGAACAATAGCATTCAGGCTTATATACTGCTTCATAGTGCTTTCTACAGCCCTCTCTAAGCAGTTTACAGAGTCAGCATATTTGCCCCCAACAATCTGGGTCTTCATTTTACCAACTTCGGAAGGGTGGAAGGATGAGCCTACCTTGAGCTGGTGCGATCTGAACTGCCAAACTGCAGCTAGCAGTCAGCTGAATTAGCCTGCAGTGCTGCACTCTAACCACTATATCACCTTGGATCTTGATAACCTTTGTTGACAACCTTGGTTGGTCATAAAAAGCTAAGCAAGATAATACCTGGCTAGTTTTTGAATGGGAGCTATCAGGAAATTTCAGGATAGTATGCGAGACTGAAAAGTCAAAGAAACGTCTGGAAGAAGATAGTGGTGGACCACTTCTCTGAAAGCCAGGATGAGTTTTGATGGAATGTTCTACTTGATCTTGTCTGATATGGAAAAGCTAGCCAGGTTAATAGTTTGAAAGAAGAGGAGGGCAATAAGTTTCCTAAACAAGAAGGTTAAAAGAAGAAGACAGCAGGAAATCAGTTTTACACTGATCCCAAGAAAAAAAATCTGACTGTTCTTCAAGGAGAATTGTTCAACTTTACCTTTTTATAATTTACACTGTGATTCTCCAATGTTATCAATTAATGAGGGTTGACAGCAATGGCCTAAACTGTGTTTCCCCTATTTAAATCTTCCCAGAAATCCTTGCTCATCCCCAGCTTTCATTACTTTGCTTGAAAGCCTTTGACAACAAGTCCTTCTACACTTTCTATAGCCTGAGAAGAAGCCCTTTTAGTAAGAATCTTATTTCTTTAGCAGCTTACCTTGGGATAGTCTTCTCGTTCTGAATGGTCAGAAGTGGTGGAGAGTCAAGCTGGATCTTTCTGATACCCTCTTGCTTTCTGAGCGAAGGTTTTATAGAGCCTAAGACAGAGGTGGGGCAACATCAATGACCTGAGTCCTTCAAGGAAATCCTGGTCTGTCCTTTTCACTTTTGTGTAAATGAAGGCCAAAGTTGTAGGAAGTGGCTTGTGAACTCTATCATTAGGGTCACTGAAGAAAGGGCATGGTGATTTATTTCAGAATGAACACACAGCTGAAACCATTGCTTTGACTTTGTATCCTTGAGAAAGGATGTCAAATGAGACTATCAATTCTTCTGTGAAAACATGTCTTCATTTTCCTCATTCCATTCACCTTAAAGGCAGAGGGTAACCTGGTTCAACCCAAGAGTTCCCCAGCCTGTGGCAAAATTCTGGTTTTTGCAATGTCAGAATTCTCCAACAGAACAGAATTGGAGAGGACGATGGAAATATTCTAGTTCCACCTCCCATTCAGGAGACCCTATACCATTTCAGACAAATGGTCCAATCTCTTCTTAAAAACTTCCAGGATTGGAGCAGCCACAACTTCTGAAGGCAAGCAGTTCCACTGGTTGTTCTCACTGTCAGGAAATTTCTCCTTAGAGAAATTTCTCCAACCTCTAGGTTGGTTCTCTCCTTGATTAGTTTCCATCCGTTGCGTTTTGTCCTTCCTTCTGGTGCTTTGGAGAATATTTTGACCCCATCTTCTTTGCGGCAGCCCTTCAAATATTGGAGCACTGCTATCATGTCACCCCAGCCCTTCTTTTCACTGGATTAGACATACCCAATTCCTGCAACTGTTCATGTCTTTTAGCCTCCAGTCTTTAGCCTAAACATATTTGTTCTCTTAACTGCATTCTTTCCAAAATCTCAACATGCCTTTTATATCATGGTGACCAAAACTGGTGCAATATTCCAGGTATGGTTTTACCAAGGTGATAAAGCAGTACTAACACTTCATGTAATCTTGATTCTATCCCTCAGTTAATGGAGCCTAGACTTGCATTGGCTTTTTTGGCAGCTGCAGCACAGTGCTAGCTCATGTTTAAGTGGTTGTCCACTAGGAATCCAAGATCCATCTCACAGTTAATGCTATTGAACCAAGTTTCACCTATTCTATAGCTGCACATTTGGTTTTTATTGCCTAAAACCTTACTTTTCTCATCACTGAATTTCATTTTGTTAGAACAAATTGAAGATATGGAGGTTTTGTAGACCATTTGCAATCCACAATTGCTTTCCAGCTCTTCTTAGCATATCACACCCCACTCCTTTGTGTGGTATTGTTCCTATCTTGCCCATTCAGTTGGAAATTCTGAAACTATTGCAGAAACTCAAACAGAATATCAGAATAGTGGATAGTAGCAACATAATGCTCAGCTTAGAGAAATTCTCAGTTTTTCTTGAGAAGAAGAAAAGAAAAGAATATAATATAAATATTATGAGGTATGATTATGAGGTTATATAAGCAATTTTGTTGCTAATCTTAGTTATAATATGCTCCATTTCATTCATTTGGGCTCTGTCTTTAACAGACCATACATGTTTGATTCGAACCAAGCCCCTTAATTGTATTTAGGGATACATTATTAAGGTCCAGAAGGGACGCAATGGCTCAGTGGCTAAGACGCTGAACTTGTTGATAGAAAGGTTGGCAGTTCAGTGGTTCGAATCCCTAGTGCTGCGTAATGGGGTGAGCTCCCGTTCCTTGTCTCAGCTTCTGCCAAGCTAGCAGTTAGAAAGCACGTAGAAAATGCAAGTAGAAAAATAGGGATCACCTTTGGTGGGAAGTAACAGCATTCCATGTGCCTTTGGTGTTGAGTCATGCTGGCCATCTGACCATGGAGACATCTTCGGACAGCGCTGGCTCTTCGGCTTTGAAATGGAGATGAGCACCGCCCCCTAGAGTCCAGAATGACTAGCACATAGGTGCGAGGGGAACCTTTACCTTTTTATTAAGGTCCAAGTGGAAAAAATAAAGTTCATTAAGATAGTTAACTGTTTCAATAGAAAGCCTATCTCTTGAAAGACTGTCTTCTATTTGGGGAAATGAGAAGAAGGAAGAAAGAACTCTGACCTTTCTAAAAGTAGTTGAAGTGGAAAGGCCAAAATCATTTCCTCACTTGAAACATAGAGTATCTCATAGATCTACAAAGCTATTATTGAGATAACATAAAGCCTGTTCTTACTACACATCTGTCAGCTCAGTGATGGCTGAAATGCCTCATGGCATTTTTCTCACAGAATGGGATAACTTGTCACAGCCAACTTGCTGTGATCAACTTGCCATGGCCAATTTGCCATGGCCAACTCACTGTGGGACTACTCACCATGGCCAACTTTCTGTAGGATAATTTGCCACAAAACAATTTAATAATTAAATTTAATTATTCAAAAATTTAAAAAAAATATTTTAATTTTTTCATTCATGTTTCATTCTGTTCCTCCTTTTGCATTCTTTTTTTAATGATTCTAATCCACCATTTCTTTGATATTAGTGTCACTCTTGACCCACAGTAAATTGTCCCATGGTGAGTTGGCCATGGCAAGTTGTCCTGTAGTGAGTTGGCCATGGAAGTTGACTGTGATGAGCTGGCCATGGTGAGTTGGCTGTGGCAAATTGTCATAGACGCTTTTCCTCACTAGGGTTTCATAGATCGTGAACCATCATGTATTGATGATTCAGAGAAGCTATAAACCTAGTGAGACTATAACCTTGAAGTTTGTCTCAATCACTTATGGGAACTTTTCCAATGAAAAGAGAGAAGAAGAGAAACACACATATGGATAAACTATTTAACACCACAGACAATACATCTATCATTCAAAAAGACCTTGATCACCTAACTGCTTGGTCTAAAACTTGGCAACTCCAAATCTCAACCAGCAAATGCTCAATCTTACATATAGGAAAAAAGAACCCAAACACTAAGTACATACTAGATGGACATTACCATACAGATGACCCCCATCCCGTTAAAGACCTTGGAGTTTTCATGTCAAATAATCTAAGTGCCAAAGCCCACTGCAACTACATAGCAAAAAAAGCTCTAAGAGTTGTAAACCTAATCTTGCGTAGCTTCTTTTCCAAAAACACCACACTACTAACCAGAGCATATAAAACATTTGCTAGACCAATTCTAGAATACAGTTCGCCTGTTTGGAACCCTCACCACATCTCTGACATCAATACAATTGAACGTGTCCAGAAATATTTTACAAGAAGAGTTCTCCATTCCTCTGAAAATAACAAAATACCTTATCTCACTAGACTTGAAATCCTAGGCTTAGAAAACTTGGAACTCCGTCGCCTTCGACAAGACCTAAGTTTAACTCACAGAATCATCTATTGTAATGTCCTTCCTGTTAAAGACTACTTCAGCTTCAATTGCAATAATACTAGAGCAACCAATAGATTTAAACTTAATGTCAACCGCTTTAATCTAGATTGCAGAAAATATGACTTTTGTAACAGAATCATCAGTGCTTGGAATACTTTACCTGACTCTGTGGTCTCTTCTCATAATCCTAAAAGCTTTAACCAAAAACTCTCTACTATTGACCTCACCCCATTCCTAAGAGGACCATAAGGGGCGTGCATAAGCGCACAAACGTGCCTACCATTCCTGTCCTATTGTTTTTCTTTTCTTCTTCCTATATACATATGTGCTTATACCTCCTTATATTTACTCATATATGTGTTTATATATTAAATAATCTTTTTGTATGATACCTACATATATTGTTATGACAAAATAAATAAATAAAGAAAGAAAGAAAGAAAGAATTTCCATCTAATAACCCCTTGTGATGTCCAAATGGGGTGTCCAAATGTGTGTCTAAAGTCCAAATGGCAAGTTTTAGACCTTCTCCCCAATGGGAGAGTGTTGGTATGGGGAAATTAATTAGATAGGAAACATTATACATTCATAGAATAGAATAGAATTTTTATTGGCCACGTGTGATTGGACACACAAGGAATTTGTCTTGGTGCATAGGCTCTCAGTGTAACATAAAAGAAAAGATATCTTCATCAAGGTACAACACTTAGAACACTCAATGATAGTCATAGGCTACAAATAAGCAATCAAGAAACACTTTCTATAATTGGACACTAGGTCTTGGCATTCAAACTAGAGCTATCCCTTTGCAAGACAATTCAGTTGTCTTCGAAGTATTCAAAACTGTGTATTGCTTCACTGAATCAGATAAATCAGCCTAAGGCAAATCCATTTTATCCAGCACACCAACTGTATTTCCTTCAATGTACTTTCAGGAAAATTTCCACACTTCCTGAATTTTTAGAGATAATTTTTTTTTATTTTGTCACAACAGTATGCACAAACATCAACATAAAACAACAACATATCATATAAGCATATATATGAGCAAAAGTATGCAACAACTATATTACTTTGATATAATGAAAGGAGACAATAGGACAGGAATGGTAGGCACGTTTGTGCTCTTATGCACGCCCCTTATAGTCCTCTTAGGAATTGGGTGAGGTCAATAGTAGATAGTTTTTGGTTGAAGCTTTTGGGATTTTGAGAAGAGACCACAGAGTCAGGTAGTGTGTTCTAACCATTAACAACTCTGTTATAAAAGTAATATTTTCTGCAATCAAGATTGAAGCGGTTAACATTAAGTTTAAATCTATTGTTTGCTCTTGTATTATTGCGATTGAAGCTGAAGTAGTCTTTAACAGGAAGGGCATTGCAACAGATGATTCTGTGTGTTAAACACAGGTCTTGTCGGAGTCGGTGGAGTTCTAAGTTTTCTAATCCCAGGATTTCAAGTCTGGTGGTATAAAGTATTTTGTTGTTTTCGGAGGAGTGGAGAACTCTTTTTGTAAAATATTTCTGGACGCGTTCACTTGTATTAATGTCAGAGATGTGGTATGGGTTCCAGACAGATGAGCTGTATTCAAGAATAGGTCTAGCAAATGTTTTGTATGCTCTGGTTAGTAGTTTGGAGTTTTTGGAAAAAAAGCTGCGTAAAATTAGGTTTACAACTCTTAGAGCCTTTTTGCTATGTAGTTGCAGTGGGATTTGGCACTTAGGTCATTTGATATGAAAACTCCAAGGTCTTTAACAGGGTGGGGGTCATCTATAAGATAATGTCCATCAAGCTTGTACTTATTGTTAGAGTTCTTTTTTCCCAATATGTCAGACTGAGCATTTGCTAGTTGAGATTTGGAGTTGCCAAGTTTTAGACCAATCGGATACAAAATCAAGGTCTCTTTGAAGGATAGTAGTATTGTTGGTGGTGTTAAATAGTTTGACATTATCAGTAAAGAGAACACAATAACTTGAGATATGGTCACTGAGATCATTTATATATAGTATGAAGAGCGTTGGTCCAAGAACGCTGCCTTTAGGAACGCCACTTTTGGCAGGAACAGGATTTGATAGAGCATTGCCAATTTTGACCACTTATTGTCTGGTTGACAGGAAGCAGTTATCCAATTGTGAAGAAGTCCTGAAATGCCGTAGGATTTTAATTTTAGGAGAAGTTTTAGGAGAAGTACTACTGAGTCAAAAGCTTTGCAGAAGTCTATGTAGATTGCATCTATTGCTTTGCCTTGATCAAGATTAGTAGTCCATATGTTTTTGCAGTGAAGTTACATGATAATTTTTTTCTGAAACCAAATTGTTTATTAGAGAGTAGGTTGTTTGTTTCTAAGTGGAGGGTAATGGATTGGTTGATGATAGATTCCATTACTTTGCAGGTGACACAGCATAGAGAGATTGGTCTGTAATTTTCAACTAGGCTGGGATCTCCTTTTTTGAAGATAGGGATGACTGTGGCTAGAGACCAAAGTTTGGGAAGGGAACTAGTCATGAAAGCTTTATTAAAGATTATGCTTAGGGGTTCTGCTATATTAGTGGAAAGTTTTTTTAAGAAGTATGCACATAGTCCATCAGGCCCAATAGATAAAGATGGTTTCAGTTTGTGAAGAGCTTTTTCAACGTTATCTTCTGTGAAGTCTATATGTGTTAAGTTGTACTCATTATTGGTACGATTGGGGAATGTCGGATATGAGCCATCACTGTTAACAAAGACTGAGCCAAATAATGTGTTAAAGAGGTTTGCTTTAACTGTTTCATCATTACATTCTTTGCCGTTAGATTCTTTTAGTGGTGGGATGGATCTTGATTCTTTAAGTTTATTGTTCACAAAATTATAAAAAGCACGATTGGAATTTGTGTGCAGAAGGTATTCTTGCTTGGTGTGGTAAATGGTGCATTCAGTTTTTATTTGGTTGCAAATATTTCTTTAGTGTTTTTTGAAGTTTGCTACATAGCCCTTTTTGTTTCTTCTCCAGAGGGATTTTTTTTTTTTTTGGATTGAAGCTTTTTTATTAATATGGGTAATTTGTTTTTTTTTTTAATTTTGGTGGTGATTTGTGGTATGTATAGTTTGATGATTCTATTGATTTCAATTAGGTAAACTCTATAGTGGTCTTCAGCAGTGATACAGGTTGAGAACAGATTTTGCCAATCAAGAGATGAGAGGTTGTTGTTTATAAGGTCATAGTTGGCTTTTTTGAAATTGTAGTTAGGAGTACTATTATTATGACAATTTATGTGAGGGCGTATATTGAGACAAAAGTCTATCATGCAGTGGTCACTGTTGGAAAAGGGTTCTTTTATTTGTAGACCATAAATTGAGTTTGTGTTATTGCAAAAGATGAGGTCAAGGCAGTTGTTGAGTCTTGTATTGTTAGTTACTAGTTGTTCAAGACCGAGGTTTCTAACGGAGTTGTATAGTGTAGTATGGATTGGTTCAGTTGTACATTCATTTGTTATCCAAGGTAGATTTAGGTCACCCAGGAAGATGAGAGGATATGGGCAAGAGGTAGCCCATGTTAGCAGTGTGGTTAACATATTTGCATGAGCGATGTCATAGTCAATGGCTCTGTAGCATAGTAAGAATCGAAGTGTGGTGTTAATGGACAGGTCTCATACAATAGTTTCAGGAAGAGAAATTTTATGTGCAACTTGAATATTTTTTAGGTTCAGTGATTTTTTGTAAAAGATAGCCACTCCACCACGTCTGAGGTTTTCATGATCTGATCAAAAAACTTGATACTCTTTGTTTGAAATAATGGAGTCAGGGAGGGATGAGTTCAGCCATGTCTCACAAACAAATATAATATCAAATGTACCATTGTTTAACAATAGGATAAATTCAGGTAATTTGTTTACAATACTTCTTGCATTTATTAATTTACATTTGAGACCTGCAGTGTTTGGTGTAGAAGAGGTAAGGGGTGTGCATACCTAGTTTTGATTGATAGTTGATTGAGGGTTCAACAGGTAGTTGAATAGGACACACAAGGATGTAGCCTTTCTCCCATCTGCCTGATCTGCCTGATCTGCATTAGAATTTTCAGCAAAGCAATATATGTTAATTCTGAGTGGATTAAATTTAGTTTGAGGCCTCTCACAGCAAAATTGCCTCCATACATTCAATCGGGATTTATACTCCATGTATACAACAGCTGGAATATCCTTCTCGCCAAAATCAGGATTCTATTATTTTAGTTAGGACTCTAATAATCTCAAGATCTGTTCAATTCAATGAGGATTTTAAAAAAGAGAGCACAGCCCTGGTGGAGCAGTGGTTAGAGTGCAGTACTGCAGGCTACTTCTGCTGACTTCCGGTTGCCTGCAATTAGGCAGATCGATTCTCACTGGCTTAGGGTAGACTCAACCTTCCATCCTTCCAAGGTTGTAAAATGAGGACCCAGGTTGTTGGGGACAATATGCTAACTCTGTAAACTGCTTATAGAGGGCTGCAAAGCACTGTGAAGTGGTATATAAGTAAGTGCTATTGCTGTTGTTAGAGCAGGGTCTCCAATCTTTTTTGTTCTATGGACTCTATGGCAACAGCAGTGGCACCGGTGAGGTGATGATTTTGCACATACAATCAGCTCCTACACATGTGCAAAGGAAACTTTGCTCACCACTTGCAAGTCCCAGTTCCCAAAGGTCTATGGCTTGAGGGTTGTGGATCCCTGGCCTAGAGGATGTTTGGCATATTTTGGATGGGAGATGTTTAAAGTAGTAGGTGACTTCCCCCATAAATTGGGCTTTTATGTTTCCATTTAATGGTTGGTGGTTTTACTTTAATGAGAAGACTCTATTGTACCTGATTTTAGAATTTGGATGGATGAGATATGCTCATTTTCCAACTTTTTCCCTTAGTTTTACTTTTATTGTAGAACAAGACTAAACAAAATTACCGTATATACTCGAGTATAAGCCGAGTTTTTCAGCACATTTTTTGTGCTGAAAAACGTCCCCTCGGCTTATACTCGGGTCTATACGGCTTATACTCGAGTTTGTTTTTTTTTTAAGCCCCTCGGCTTATACTCGAGTATATACGGCTTATACTCGAGTTTTTTTTTTCTTTTTTTCACATTTTACCGGACTGAAGCCCTGCCGGTGCAGTGAGAGGGCGGGGCGGGGGAGCCGCCAGCCTTCTCAGCTGAGGGAGGGAGGGTTTCCCCAACCGGTAGGTGCCTCATTTCCCACCCTCGGCTTATACTCGAGTCCCCAGTTTACCCCAGTTTTTGGGGTAAAATTGGGGACCTCGGCTTATACTCGGATCGGCTTATATTCGAGTATATACGGTATTTCATGTGGTCAAGGATTAATTCATTCTTTCAAAAACTCTAGGTCCCCGCCTCTCCCAAGATTTAGCCTCTCTATTTTCTTTTTCTTTGTTTTTTCATTTCCCCCCACTTTTTTTCTTTTCTTTTTGTGTATATGTATGTGTTATGTTTACATGTTTTTTTTGCTAATTTGACCAATAAAGACACCTTTCAAAATATTTTATGATTTTGAGAAATTATCTTCAACTTAGACTCTCCATATTCAACTCAAAGGACTCAAAGATTGTTATGGTAGTTTTCTTCTGTACATCTAGGGAGATAAATGGTCTGGGAATAGTTGTATGTGTGGATATGTAGAGGTCAGCTGAACAGATCCCAATCAAATTGATTTAACTGTGTGAACTATGACAATCCTTAATTCTAAATTTTTATTTATTTATTTATTTGTCACAACAGTATATATAAGCATAAGCATGAAATAACTATATGATATATAAGCATAAATATAATCATAAGCATGTAATAACTATATGAAATTGGATACAATCAAAGGGAATATTAGGACAGGAATGGTAGGCACGTTGGTGCTCTTATGCATGCCCCTTGTATAGAATATCAAAAGTGATTGGTAATGATGATGGTAATGCTACAATACTTGCCTAAAAATTATACTAATCTATATATTGTAGCACAATCAAACCTTCTGAGCCAGTTGATCAATAGTATTAAAAAGAAACAATTAGAGATCCAGAAAGATCAATTAACACACATTCTTTTTATTCATGCCTTGATAGATCCTTCAGTATAATGAAAGTATTTTTTGAACCTCAAACATTTCTTATAAGAAATTGGGTAATAGATAATCTTTTTTCCAAAGTGTTTTTTTTAACTAGTTGGTCAAAATTATTTGAGACGTAAATTAGGTGACCTGCTATCTGAATCTGATAATTCTATGATGATATATTCACTTTTCATGACATCCCTTGACTTCTTTTCACAAAGTATGTGACTACTTGTCCTGCCAACATGATCAAGTTTATCTCAAGTCATGAATGATTTTGTGGGATTTTAGCAGGACAATTTCTCTTCAGGTTTTGCTTTGAGAGGAATAGTCAGTGTCCTATTTCCCCTATTTGTGAAGGATCAGATTTCCATTTCCTCAACCTATTAATATGGCATGAAACTTTGGCTTCCATCCCAAAATTCTTCTGTCCTCCTCTTCAGTGATGGGCATTGCTCTCTGCAGAAGATAAACTTCTCTCATGGGGCAATATGCACAGGTTGGTCATTTCAGGAACAAGTTAAAAAAGATAAACATTTAAGAGATTCACCAGGTAAGGTGCAATGATTAGAAAGTAATTTATGACATAATCAGTATGCTGGTTATGCTTTATCTTCTGCTCAAAATTATAACATTACTCATGCAGTTTCACCTCCCCTAATATGATGGGGCAAATCAGGGGCGAAATCCAGCAGGTTCTGACAGATTCTGGAGAACCGGTAGCAAAAATTTTGAGTAGTTTGGAGAATCGGTAACAGAAATTTTGAGTAGTTTGGAGAACTGGCAAATTCCACCTCTGGTTACCCCAGAGTAGGGTGGGAATGGAGATTTTGCAGTATCCTTCACCTGGGGTGGGGTGGGAATGGAGATTTTGCAGTATCCTTCCCCTGAAAAATGTTGTTTCCCCAGAAAAATGTTGTTTTTCTGGTTACTGAATGGATATGACTGGCCACTGTCTTCTTCTGTAATATATCTTAATTAAGCAGGATCCTACCCTGCTTAGCTTCTAAATCCAGGAAGATTGGGTAGATGGTAATGTCTGCTGAGGTAGGAAAGGGATACATTTTTATTTTCTTTGATTAATTTTTGAAGATCCTATTGCTTCTAGGACCACATGTATAGCTTGCAATCCATTTATTATCTGATAGAAGGAATCCATATTCCAATATTTGAGGAGCTGCCACGGAGAGGAGGAGGTCAAGTTATTTTCCAAAGCACTCAAAAGCCAAACAAGGAACAATGGATGGAAACTGTTCAAGGAGAGATTCAACCTGTAAATAAGGAGAAATTTTCTGACAGTGAGAACAATCAACCAATGGAACAGAAGTTGCCTTCAGAAGTTGTTGAAACTTCATCACTGGAGGCTTTCAAGAAAAACTGTTTTGCCATTTGTCAGTAATGTTATAGGGTCTTCTGCTTGGGCAGGGCGTTGTTCTAGATGAGGTCTACAAGGTCCCTTCCAGCTCTGTTATTCTGTTCTGTTCTGTTATGCTCAGGACAATTTCATGTACTATATCCATAGACCCAATGCATTCTATTGTCAAGTGAGCCTTGGAACATTAAAAAAACAACAACCCAGCAACCAAACTGGTCTGTATTCACTCAGCTCCCTGATGAAGTGTTTCTCAGAAACTGGGGTGATAATAGAGCATTTGAAGCAAGAAGAGACACAACACATCTCCAAGTGATTAAAGATGTGGATGAAGATGGGGGGGGGGCAGTTGCTCAGCACAGGCTTTCAAGCAAGAAGGAGTTATTTCATTTAAGCCTGGTGCTTTTCAGATCTTTTGTTTACGAAATAGACCTTGGATATTTTTTTCTCAGATCACCAGAGGTGGGTGGCCCAGAGGAATGGAGATAAGTGTAGGAGATTTGGGTATTGTTGGTGTATCTGAGGGTGGGGAGGTAGCTGTAGATCACCCCTCACCACCTCAGTGATCTCCTCTCAAACCTACAGTAGAACACATTCAGGTCATCTGCCAGTTGACAATTCTTTTCAGCAAGAAGTTCTCTGCCGCCTTTGGCATGACCTGAGTATAACTCATAAAATCATCTGCTACAATGTCCTTCCTGTCGAAGACTACTTCAGCTTCAATGGCAACAATACATGAGCACACAATAGATTTAAACTTAATGTGAACTGCTCCAATCTTGATTGTAGAAAATATGACTCCAGTAACAGAGTTGTTAGTGCCTGGAATGCACTACCCGACTCTGTGGTCTCTTCCCAAAATCCCCGAAGCTTCAACCAAAGACTATCTACTATTGACCTCACCCCAGGAGTGAAATCTAAAAAATTTTGCTACCTACTCTGTGGGTGTGGACTCTTGCCTTTCCTGGCAGCCAGCTGCTGGAAGAAAGTAAGTATATGCTGTGTGGCGAAGGAAGAGTGGGTGGGACAAGGCTGGTGCCAGGGAATGGTGCATTCCCCGATCCGGTTGAGGCAGGCGGCAAGCAGGGTGTGGTTCCAGGGTCTCAGGGGAATGAGGTATCCCTGGGCCCTGGGCGAATGGCGAAAGGCAAACAGGTGGCGAGCGGGCAGCAAGTGGGCGAAGGAAGAGCAGGTGGCAGTTCTGGGGAAAGGCCAGAGTCAGGGAATGGTGCATTCCCGATCCGGTTGAGGCAGGCGGCAAGCAGGGTGTGGTTCCAGGGTCTCAGGGAATGAGGTATCCCTGGGCCCTGGGCGAATGGCGAAAGGCGAGCAGGTGGCGAGCTGCCTTCCCAGTGTTCCGGTATCCATCTTGCAAAAGCTGGATTGCGGGCCGTGGACTGGTTTGGGGGCATGGCCAGCCAGTGATTGCTACTGGATTGGCGAACCAGAACCAAACTCTGCTACCTACTCGCCCAATCCGGTAGCATTTCACCCCTGCCTCACCCCATTCCTAAGAGGTCTGTAAGGGGCGTGCATAAGAGCACCAGCATGCCTACCGTTCCTGTCCTATTGTTTCCTTTCATTATATCCAATTCGTATGGTTATTTCATGCTTATACTTATATATACAGTTGTGTTTGACAAATAAATAAATAAAATAAAAATAAATAAAGGAAGGAGGTCTGCTTTAGCCAATGATGTTCTTCAGAACTTCTCCACACATTTGTTGATTCATTAGTTAAGAGCTAACAGTCATTGGTTCATTAGTTAAGAACTGATTTCTCAGCTTCTTGGAGTAGCTTCTCTTTGCTACCCTGCTGTTCCTTGTTAATACATTCCTGGGCTGATTGTACAAAATGTTGTACAAGGTGTTCTGACCCAGCCTTAGCAGAAACAAGAAACAGATTCCTTGTACCAAAAAACCCTCTTTCTTTATCTCCTGTAAATTAATGGCATTCACACTATGAGAAGTCCATGCAGCAGTCCTTCAAAGAGTTAACTGCAGTAACAGACCTTATCAGTTTCTTGCAATAATTGCCAGGCCATGAGCTCCCAGCTGTAAAGCTGCAAATTAAGTTCTGTCAAGTAGTCTCTGAGGCACGAAACACGATAAGCCAAATTTTAAGAAATCTGAACAGTTGTCTCCTATGACTACCACTCCCCTTTCCTTCTATTTATTCCCCATCCAGGAAGGGTCCATTCAGCATCCAAGTGTGCCTTGCTTCACGAGTCGACTCCTTGTTCTCAGTAATTCTCTTCTTCTAACAGGTCAGTAAGGGGCGTGCATAAGTGCTGCAGCGTGCCTACCATCCCTGTCCTAAAGTTTTCTTTCATTCATATCCTTTATCATGTATTTATAATTATGTTTATATGTGTATTTGTCATAAAATACATGCTTGATGAAATAAATAAATAAATACAAACTCTTGCTTCTCATACTTTTAAAAAATTGTGCAGGGTGTTGAAAGCCAGTAATACACACCTATTGAAATATGTCAAAGGAACTCACCTTGAAGGAAAGGACTGGTGAAGAAGATGCCAAGAAGACAAAGGCTGAAGTAGGCGAAGAGACCCATTATCTGGCTGACCATCAAAGAGATAAAGCAATATTAAATATAGGAAATATATTTTCTAATAATCATCAATCCAAAGCTAAAAAGGAATCATGTTCATTTCCTCTTTAAATTGAAGTTCTTATGCTGCTTTCTTCCTTAACTCCTGTAACAGCTATATATTTAGTAAAGGATTGGAACCAAATGTAAGGATTGAAATCATTGTGACATAAATTAACCATGAGCACCATGTAAATCAGTGTGACATAAATTAATCATGAGCACCGTGCAGCAGGTGTAGTGAGCAAAGAATAAAATAGGGAAGGAAAACTTGGGTTCTGAAGGTCAAACTTGTCACTTGAGAGGCCCCTACAATGACCTTGTTTTAAAGGTTGTGAGAGGATCCAAGACAAAATTGAGTCATTGTATGAGACAGGCAGCCATATAAGTCCTCCAAATAAATGCATGAATAAATAAATCTAGGATTTCATTTCATTTAATCTAAATAATTAAATGAAAATTACTCAGGATGGTAGTAGCTACAACCTTGAATGGTTATGAAAAACTAAGCAATGTATCAGACCTGGTTACTTTTTGGATGGGACCTGGCAGGAAATTGCAAGATGGTATATGAGGTCAAAAGTCAAAGAACTATCTGGAAAAACCATAAAGGTGAACCAACTTCTCTAAATGACATGTACCCAGGCTGATCTAGATGGCAACTTCTACTTGATCTTGACTGATCTGGAAAAACTTGATGGATTGACAGTTTAAAAGAAGAGACGACTATTAAGTCTCTTAGAGAGAAAGATTAAAAGAAGAAGACAATGGGAAAATACTTTTGTACTGACGCCAAGAGAAAAAGGATGGCTCGTTACTCATATAATCACAAGAAGAGCTCAAACGTTGTCTTTTTATAAGTTATATCTGGGTTCCCCAGTCTTACAAATTAGTGGGAGTTCTGCAGCAATGGCTAAAACTGTGTTTCTCATTCTTATATTTAAGGGTTCTCAGAAATCCTTGTTTATAACTTTCTAACACTACTTTGCCTGAAAGCCTTTTTATACTTTCTACCGGCTAGAAGAAGCTCTCTTAGTAAAAATCTTATTTCTCCAGCAGCTTACCTTGGGATGGTCTTCTCTTTCTGAATGAACAGAAGTGATGGAGAGTCAAGTTGGGATCCCTCTCAGATGCTCTCTTGCTTTCTAAGCAACGTTTTTATAGACCCCAAGACAGATATGGTGCAACATCAATGACCCAAGTCCTTCAAGGAAATCCTGGTCTGTCCTTTTCACTTTTGCATAATTAAAAGTGAAAGTGTGTGAAGTAGTTTGTGAACCCAATCATTAGAAGCAATGAAGAAAGGGCATTATGATTTATTTTGAGAATGTACATGCAGCTGAAACCTTTGGTTTGACTTTGTATCCTTGAGAAAGGATGGAGACAAATGGAGACAATCAATTCTGCTGTGAAAACATGCACTCATTTTCCTCATTCCGTTGACTTTAAATGCTAGAGAGTAGCCTAGTTCAATCCAAGAGTTTCCTGTTCTGTGGCAAAATTCTGTTTTCTATTGCTTAATATTTTTTTTTTTGCATAAGACATCTTTGTTTCTTTCTCCTACTCTTCTTATTATAATATTTATACAATTTTATAAGAGGAATCAGAAAAAATGGGTGGAAGTGGTGAACAGAATTCAGGATTATACTAGATTAAGAAGGTAAGACATCCCCCTAGGCTCATATTATTTGTGAGTTGATTTTTTTTCTTTTCTTTTTTTGAAGACATCTTTTATTGATACATTTTAGTTTATAAACATAAAAAGTTCCATATCTATCTGAACAGAATGTTGTCTGGGCACAGTTAGTTTCAAATAGCAATACTTCAATAATCATAATAATCATAATGTGTAAACATGTCAATATTAATCACAAAGTAACAGTGCAATTAGAGGAAAGAGAAAAAATGTAGTTTGTAGAAATGAAATCGGGTACACTGTTATTTACAGGGGTGAAATGCTCCCGGTTTGGACTGGCTTGCACGATCCGGTAGCGATGGTGGCTGCTGGTTCGGAGAACCGGTAGCAAAAACCCCTGGCCCATCCCCCTGCCTCTGCTGAGCCACACCATCAGCAGAGGGTTTTTTTTTACTTTTAAAAGCAGGTTTTTCTTCAGCCGAAAACGTGCCTTTAAAAGTAAAAAAAAAGCCTTTGAGGATCCCGCTGCTCAGCTGAGATCGGTAGAGCCTTTAAACTTAAAATTTTTTTTTTAAAAGGCTTCTCTGGTGATCTCACCTGAGTTCCTCATCAGCAGAACCTTAAAAACATGTTTTCTACAAGTAAGAATAGAGATTCTAAGGCACTTACCTGATTACTGATCCAACGCATGGCTTTTTTCCCAGCCCGAAGCAGTTTCGCTTTCAGCACCAGACAGAATCAATTGCTTAGCTAATCTATTTCCTTAGTGAGCAACTAATGCTGGCTGGCTTTGCTGGCTGAGGAACTCTGGGAATTGAAGTCTAGAAACCTTAGTTACTAAGGTTGGAGACCCCTGATTTAAAAATATAAATAAATAAAATAAAATAATAAAATAAAATATTTGTGCAGCTTTCTGAGATTTGGTGTGTTTCTGTAGTATTTCACTCTAACTACACAAACACACAAAATCTCACAAAGCTGTATGTGGCATTGTGTGTGTGTGTGTGTGTGTGTGTGTGTATCAGTTGTGTTGTGTTGTGTTGTGTGTGTGTGTAAAGTGTAAAAGTTGGTTTTTGACCTTTTTGTGGCTGTGTGAAGTGTGAAGGGCAGCTGCTTTTACATTGTGTGTGAGTCAGTTGTGTTATGTTGTGTTGTGTTGTGTGTGTGTAAAGTGTGAAAGTTGATTTTGGTACCTCTTATTGTTTTTTATACTTTGTTTATTATTTTTATTATTTATTGTTATTGGCCACACTCAACCAGCTTTCTGACCACCAAACCACGCCCACCAGTTAAGCCACGCCCACAGAACCGGTAGGGAAAATTTTTAGATTTCACCCCTGGTTATTTATATATATATGTAAATAAATTAATATGAGACCTGTATATATAAAGGATACATTGAAATAAGGGAGAAAAATTGGACAAGTGAGAAATGGTTTACCATTGCAAAATTGTTGGAAAGAAACTATTGTTTAAAGATTCTTTTTTGGTTTTTTGAAAAATGTTTAATAAAAATTATTATTTAAAAAATAATAATCACAAGACATTTTCTCCAAAAATATGACCTTCCCTGAAAGTAAGTCCTAGCTTGATTTTTACACATGTACCCCCAAAATAAGCCCGAATTAAGATCCTGCCCATTCCAGGGTACATGGGTAAAAATTAAGCTAGGGTGGGGATGGACGGTGGTGGTGGAGCTGCCCTACTACTTACCTTTGGACAGTTGTAGCCAGGCTTCACTCACCATGAAACCTGCCTTGCTGGCCCATTTTTTTCTGCAGCCAGAAAGGCTGGCTGAAGACCTCTGTAGCTGATAACAGAGCTCCAGATCAATCCAAAGCTCTGTTATCGGCAAGGAAAGCCTTGCCGGATGCGGAAGTTCCTGAAGACCTCTGACAGTGAAAAGAATGCTGGGGGTGATGCTAGCAAGTGAGGTTGATCAGTGGATGATATCCCCCAAAAATAAGACTTGGTGCCTTTTTTGGTGGCAAAAAAATATAAGACAGGGTCTTATTTTCAGGGAAACACAGTAGTTTTTTTGAGACACATCATTAAGGTCCAGATAGAAGAATAAAGATCATTAAGGTAGTTAACTGTTTCAATATAAAGTCTGCTTCTTAAAAGTCTCTGTCTTCCACGTGGGGAAAGGAGAAGAAGGAAGGAAGAACTCCGACTTTTCCAAAATAAGCTGAAGGGGAAAGACCAAGGTCATTTCCTCATTAGAAACACAGAGTATCTTGTAAATCTAAAGAGCTATCATTGAGACAACCTAAAGCCCATTCTTATTACTCATCACTCAGCTCAATGGTGGTTGAAATGCCTCAAGCATTTTCCTCACTAAGGTTCATATATCCCCAACCACCATTATATTGAGGATTTAATGAAGGTGTCAACCTGGTGAGGAAGTAACCTTGAAGGTCCTGTCAGTCACTAATGGTGACTCATCCAATGAAAGGAAAGCAGAAGAAGCAGAACAAATATGAACAAAGAAGGAATTTTCAGCTAATACCCTTTATGGTGCCCAAAAGTGGTGTCTAAGTTCCAAATGGCCAGGACTTCAGATATTGTCACCACCGGTGGAATGGAGAAGTTATTAAGATGGAAAATGTTACCAGTTCACCTCACGTAACTGGACACCAGGTCTTAGAATGTAAGCTAGAGTTCTCCTTTTGCAAGACAGTTCAGATGTCCTCAGTGTTTTCAAAGCATCCGTTGGGCTCTTAACTATGTTCTGGTGCACTGAGGCAGACCAATCAGCCTAAGCAAGCAGGCAAATCCATTTATGGGCCCTAATCCCATGATTGCCGCAGATATTTATTCAGGGTTTCTACACCCTCCTTTGAAATGTAGCCATGGTCTAGATATGGCTTCTTATTCATTTCATGTATCATCCTTCTGGTAAACTCACAAGATTCCTTTCTCTTGCCACATACAGTATATATCTGAACTAAACTGTGTTGTTTCTCTGTGTCATATAATACTATAGAATAGAATAGAATTCTTTATTGGCCAAGTGTGATTGGACACACAAGGAATTTGTCTTCATGCATATGCTGTCAGTGTACATAAAAGAAAAGATATGTTCATCAAGAATCGTAAGGTTCAACACTTAATGATAGTCATAGGCAAACAGTCAATATAAATCTTAAGGATACCAGCAACAAGGTTACCATCATACAGTCATATATGTGGGGGTATATGCATAACTCTGTATTTATCTGTATTTATAGTACTTATTTATTTATTCTATTAGAATAGAATAGAATTTTTATTGGCCAAGTGTGATTGGACACACAAGGAATTTGTCTTGATGCATATGCTCTCAGTGTACATAAAAGAAAAGATACGTTCATCAAGGTACAACATTTACAACACAATTGATGGTCAATATATCAATATAAATCATAAGGATTGCCAGCAACAAGTTATAGTCATACAGTCATAAATGGAAAGAGATTGGTGATGGGAACTATGAGAAGATTAATAGTAGTGCAGATTTAATAAATAGTTTGACAGTGTTGAGGGAATTATTTGTTTAGCAGAGTGATGGCCTTTGGGAAAAAACTGTTCTTGTGTCTAGTTGTTCTGTTGTGCAGTGCTCTATAGCGTCGTTTTGAGGGTAGGAATGGAAACAGTTTATGTTCTGGATGTGAGGGATCTGTAAATATTTTCACGGCCCTCTTCTTGATTTGTGCAGTATACAGGTCCTCAATGGAAGGTAGCAATTATTTTTTCTGCAGTTCTAATTATCCTCTGAAGTCTGTGTCTTTCTTGTTGGGTTGCAGAACCGAACCAGACAGTTATAGAGGTGCAAATGACAGACTCAATAATTCCTCTGTAGAACTGAATCAGCAGCTCCTTGGGCAGTTTGAGCTTACTGAGTTGTATGTATGTATGTATGTATGTATGTTTGTATGTATGTATGTATGTAGTGTATATTGGAGGTGGTGACCATTTGAGAGCTGTATGCAACAAAGTTTCATTTTAATGTAATTTGCCGACTAGTGTACATTCAAGGTACACTATAAATTAAATTATTATTATTATTATTATTATTATTATTATTATTATTATTATTATTAGGCGACAATAAAGTTATTATTCTGTTCTGATGTGTTCGATTGTGTACAATTGTGTTGTGTTATGTTGTGTTCTTTCTTATTATGTAGAGATTTAAAACATGAGGAAAAGATATATAGTAGCTGGAATATCCTGTTTGAAGAAACTAGTGTGCTATTATTTCAAGTAGGGCTTCTACACTCTCCGTTCTTTGCAATTTCATGATGCTGCTTTTAAAGGGCTCTGGATGCTTCAGAGCAGGGGTGTCAAACTCAAGGCCTGGGGCAGGGGTGAAATGCTCCAAAGTCTAGTACTGATTCACTTTGCTACCGGTTCGCTGTGTGTGTGCATGCATAGTGCGTACCAAATGTGCAGTTCATGCATATGTGCTACTGCACAGTGCTGAAAAAGGAGGATTAAGAAGACTTTTCTGAGGTAAGTAGAACAGTGAGGGGGGGAATAGCTGTGCTGCGCAATTTAGATTTTCTAGAAAGCAGAATTTCCTGCTTTCTAGTGAATAAAAATAATGTGACTACTGCAATGCTCTCTACATGGGGCTCCCCTTGAAGAGCACCAGGAAGCTCCAACTGGTCCAGAATGTGGCTGCGCGGGTAGTAGAGGGAGCAACTTGAGGCTCCCATGTAACACCTCTCCTGCACAAGCTGCACTGGTTGCCGGTGGTCTTCTGGGTGCAATTCAAGGTGCTGGTTACTACCTTTAAAGCGCTTCATGGCATAGGACCGCCTGCTGCCACCGATTGCCTCCCATCGACCAGTGCGCTCCCATAGGGAGGGTCTCCTCAGGGTGCCGTCGGTCAGACAATGTTGACTGGTGATCCCCGGGGGAGGGCCTTCTCTGTGGGGGCTCCTGCCCTCTGGAACGAGCTACCTCCAGGGTTATGTCAACTCCCTGACCTCCGGACCTTTCGACGCAAGCTCAAGACATTTTTGTTCCATCACGCAGGGCTTGCTTAATAGTTTTAATGGGGGCTTTTATTTGAATTTTATTAGAGTTTTAATTATTAGCTAAATTGAATCAGTTTTTTAATGATGTTTTAATTTTTGTATTCTTGTTTTTACTTTGCTGTAAACCGCCCTGAGTCCTTCGGGAGAAGGGCGGTATAATAATAATAATGATGATGATGATAATAATAATAATAATAATAATAATAATAATAATAATAATAATAATAATAATAATAATAATAATGTGGCACACCTGATCATCAGAAATACCGGTTTGTTCGAACTGGTAGCAACTTTCTACTATTGGTTCACCCGAACCGGTAGCAATTTTTTACTACCAGTTCACCCAAATTGGCAGCTTTTATTACTACTGGTTTGGGAGAACCTGTCTGAACCGGTAGCATTTCACTTCTGGCCTGTGGGCCAGATTTGCCTCACAGATTGCTTAGATCTAGTTCATAGGGCTACCCTGGAAACAGCAAAGTATCATTCCTCAGTGCCTCTGCCAGTGAAAATGGAGCTCAGGAGGGCTGTGTGCAGCACTTCCAAGCTCCATTTTCATTAGCAGAGGGTTGCAGGAGCTTGTCACAGCTGAAACGGAGCTCAGAGACTTGTTTTCACTGGCAGAGTGCTTGGGCCACCATAGGCATTTCTGACATGAGTGACAGTGAGCTAGCCATGCCCCCTAGCCATGCCCATCCTGCCCCCTCAAAGTTAAATACAACGCGGCCCTCAATGAAATCGAGTTTGACACCCCTGCTCCAGAGAATCTTTAGTATATTTTGGATCTGAGAAGATGGGATTGTTCTGTTTTAATTTAATATTTATACATTTCTCTATAAGGTGCTGAGAAGAGATATAATGTGTAAAGAAGTTGATATGATGTTGAAGCTGAAACCAGTAATTGGAATTTATCTAAACATGGCAAACAAACTTCCCTCATCTCATTTAGGCAGGTCAGATGGCAGAAATAAGGTTGCAGTTTTCAAAAGAACCTAAAGCATAACTTGACCATTTGCAGAATACTTTACAAAATGGTCATGTTATGCTTTAGGTTCATTTGAAAACTGCAACCTTATTGCTGCCATCTGACCCAAATGAGATGAGGGAAATAGTACCATAGAGAAAGTTGGGATAATTAAATGAAATCAAGACGGATTCTGAAGAACTATTGTATATGGACACAACTATGTTAAAGTTATGAATGTAGCTGGCCATTGCCTTCTTCTGTAATATATCTTCATTTCTGAGTTCAATGTATAATACTGATGGCTACTCAAGAACAAATCACCCTGGAACCTGCTTAGCTCCTGAGTTTAGACAAAGTGTCTAGATGACAGCATCTGCTGAGGTAGGATAGGAAAGGTTAAATTTTATCTCCTTTAGTTGATTTTTAAAGTCCCTTTTACTATTAGGCTCATCTGCATATCTTGCAATTCATTTATTATCTGATAAAGAGGGCAAGGGACACGGTGGCTCAGGGGCTAGGACGCTGAGCTTGTCGATTGAATCCCTAGTGCTGCCATGTAAAGGGGTGAGCGCCCGTTACTTGTCCCAGCTTCTGCCAACCTAGCAGTTTCGAAAGCACGTAAAAATGCAAGTAGAAAAAATAGGGACCACCTTTGGTGGGAAGGTAACAGCATTCCGTGCGCCTTTGGCATTGAGTCATGCCGGCCACATGACCACGGAGACGTCTTCGGACAGCGCTGGCTCTTTGGCTTTGAAATGGAGATGAGCACCGCCCCCTAGAGTTGGCAATGACTAGCACGACTCTAGTGCGAGGGAATCTTTACCTTTACCTAAAGAAGGCAATTTCTCATTAAAGAGAAGGAACACACTAATCACTAAGACAGAAATAAGATGGCTATGTATCTATGGAGATTCTCAATAATCCAGGTCATGGTTGTCCCAAAGATGCTTTTTCAAGAGGCAACTGGACTTTCTGGTTTTTCTTTGAAGTCTTTTCGCTTCTCATCCAAGAAGCTTCTTTAGCTCTGACTGGATGGTAGGGAATAGAAGTGGTGAAGAAGCTTCTTGGATGAGAAGGGAAATGTTTTCAAAGAAAAACCGGAAAGTTCAGTTGCCTCTTGAAAAAGCACCTTTGGGGCAAAATGGCTATGGAAGGTTCCTTCAGTGTCAGATTTATTTAAGTCAGACTAAATGGGAAACTGTCATGTTGCAAGATATGAGAAAACCTTGGTGCTGTCTGAGCTTGCTTGTTTTCTCGCAGACCATTTCATTACCCTAACTAGGTAATATCATCACAGCTGTTAAGAACAGCTGTTTGCTGTCAGTTTATATTCTAGCGATTTGTCTATCTGTGTGGGTGGGGGCAATCTTAGAAATTCTTTGGTTGGGCTGTTTGCTGATGGCTCTTTAGCAGTTTCTTGATTGGGGTATCGCTTACTTGATTGTTGATCTGAAGTTGACCTTGGAGTTAATCTATGCTGATCTCAGTGCTGATTGCTGATAGAGAGGTGCTGGAGTCTTTTTGTCTTTTGGGCTGGTTGATTGTCTCTTTTGCATAGTCTGTAGATGTTAATGTCTACTAACAATCTCCAAAGTCAATTCGTAGCATCTTTAGAGGCTCGCTAAATAGTTATCTGGCACTGGAAACATTTTCAGAGCAAAAATAATGATAGATGATAGCGACTCTTTTTTTCATTTCACAATATCATAGGAAAAGATGGAAGAAAATTTACCCAGTTAACAAATATTAATCTTACAATGCAATAAACTTTTGTCAAAGTTTTTGGGTTACCCATAGACTTCAAAATGCAAAACAAAGCAAAATTCCAGATAGAAGGAAAGTCCATGGCTTTAATAGAACAGATATGTAGAAGATGGAATTCAGGCAGGAAAACACTAGATAAATGACCAATATATATTAACTGTACATCTTCACAACAGAGAAAGATGAACAAAATGTATCTTGTCCACCTTTGCATGTTGTTATTGGGAAAGAGGAGAAACAAACCAAGAATGACAACTTCAGAAAATATTTGCTTCAGAATATTTTTATTGATATTGTATACTGTGCACAAGTCATGAGAAAAGTTCGGAAGAATCAAAGAGGCAGTTCTTGTGAGTTCAGGTTTTGAAGAAAATGCAAGAAAACTTTATCTCTATGGAATGTGAGGAGGTAATGAGATAAGTGAGAAGGCATCAGTACCCTGGAAAGCACAGGGAGAAACTTCGGTCACCTCTACAACTCGTGTTTGCAGATGTAGGCATTACGTGTGTTGCATCGTATGTCGTTCCATAATTTAAAGCCTAAATTAGAAATCAGAAAAGTGCTATTATTATTTGCTTCAAAAAAGGGCTTTTTTTCTTTCTCCAAAGTGTAGGATTCAGAAGAATGAAAATACATTCCAATATACATTTACTGTAGATTGTCCTCAACTTACAATCATTCGTTTAGTGACATTCGTTGAAGTTACAACAGCACTGAAAAAAGTGGCTTATGACCATTTTTCACACTTACAACCATTGCAGCATCTCCATGGTCACATGACAAAAACTTGGATGCTTGACAATTAGTTCATATTTATAACAGTTTTAGTGTCCCAGGGTCATGTGATCACCATTATGAACATCTGACAAGCAAAGTCAAGACAAATTCACTTAATAATCATGTTACTAATGTAACAACTACAGTAATTCACTTAACAACTGTGGCAAGAAAGGCCATAAAATTCACTTAGTAATTGTCTCACTTAGCAAAGGAAACTTTGGGCTCAGTTATTTATTTTATTTGATTTATTTGTCAATCATATATAACAGGTAAAAGTATAAACATAATTTGGATACATGAAAAGAGTAAGTAAAAAGGGAATATTAGGACAGGGACGGTAGGCTGGCGGGTGTACTTATACACAGCCCTTACAGACCTCCTAGGAATGGGCTGAGGTCAACAGTAGACAGTTTAAGCTTAAAGTTTTGGGGGTTTGGGGAAGAAACTACAGAGTCAGGTAGTGCATTCCAGGCATTGACCACTCTGTTAAGGAAGTCATATTTTCTGCAGTTGAGTTTGGAGTGGTTTACCCTGAGTGTGCTTGTGTATTGATGTGCTTGTGTATTGATGTGCTTGTGTTTTAATATGTTTGAAGCTGAAGTAGTCATTGACATGTAGGACATTGTGATAGATAATTTTATGTATTAAGCTTAGATCAGATTGAAGTCTTCATAGTTCTAAGTTATCTAAGTCCAAAATTTGGAGACTGGTGGCATAAGGTATTTTATTGCAAGCAGAGGAGTGGAAGACTCTTCTTGTGAAATATCTCTGGACTCTCTCAATTATATTTATGTCCAATATGCAGTGCTGGTTCCAGACAGATGAGCTGTATTCAAGGATTGAACATAAATCAAGGATTATCTGCACTATATATGTCTGAGTTTGGGACAGATTGGGAAAGTTGTGGTTTGATTTCAATTCCATCTTTTGAATTTATAGGAACATTTGATTCTTATATGGCACTCTATGAAGATGTTTACTCACTTCATCCTAAAAATTTCTCTCTCAAATAATGTTAAAAAAGGATTAGACATAATTTCAACTCTATATCATTTAAAATTGGAGAAAAAAATTGAAACCATCAAAAGGTATCCATTGCAACATTGAAACTAAAGCATTTTTAAAAGAAAGTAGATTCCATTCTAATGGAATTCAGCTATGCATTTTGATCATGTTATAAGTTTTCTTGTCTCTAGCTTTCTAAGATCATAAAGAAATATATTGCTGATCTATGATTCCCCATAGGCTGAGAGAAATTGGAAACTCTTGGACAAGCTCAGAGAACTTCTGAGAAGTTTGTTCACCTGTGGATTGTCGCAGCTCCACGCAGTGCTCATTGTTGCCATAGTTATCTGGCTGGTAGTTCATCCAGGATTTGTAGTTGTAAATGGATTCATCAGCCCACCTCCACTTTCTAGTCTGTGGAAAGGAAATGTGCTTAAGAGAATGAGAGCTTTGTCTAAAAATGGACTAGTACTTTTTGTCTATGATTTTGAGTGTTTTAGTAATGAAGTATTGAGCAGGAGTCTATAGGATTTAGACAAGTCAATAAATATTGTGCCACACTTGGTAGTGATAAATAAGGGCAGAGTTAAATCAGATGATCTTACCTGACAGACATCATGGAGTCCAATCCAGACATTACCAAGTTCTCGTTGGTAAGTAGAGATGTGTTCAGCTACTAGGAGCATCTCTGCTTTGGTAAGGATGGAGGCGAGGTGGGCTCCACGGCCATAGCTCTGGCACTCAATCTGAAGAAAGCCAAAAGGAATATAACTTCTATGATTATTTCCCAAGACCAGGATCTGTGAAACTTCCCATGTGTTGAGTTAAGCTTCGTAGAATTCCAAATATGGTCAATCCTTGTTGCAATATGAACTGAAGATTTTAAAATCTTCCTGGAAGATGCTAATATTACACATCAATTTAGCCCAATCCTTTATTTCCATTTAAACGTCTTTCTTTCCAGTTCCAACTTTAAGAGTACTTTTACTCAGAGTGTTGGTAAAGAATATATATAGTTCAAATATAAGATGGTGGGATGTATATTATAGCTCAAAATCTGTAAAAGAGACAATCCTAATCTATCCATCACCCTACAAACTTTCTATAATTTCTATATAGTAGATGTTGATGGTGAGAAAGACTTCTTACCTCAGCTTCATGCCATGTTAACTTCTGATCAAAATAAGCATAGCAGTTTCCTTGGTTTTGCAGCCACTCCCTGGCACAGGTGTCAGCTTCCACTGCATTGAAAGAGGGCAGTGAAAAAGAATATTAGAAGACAGAATAACATGATATCTATATAGAATTCTAGGAACAAAAGAAACATCTTGTTAGATTGGGATGTCTAATTCAAAAATTTCCTCACCTGGTGGCCAACTAGGACAATTCAAGAGGATCCCTTGTATGAAAAAAAAGATTCCATATTTTTTGGAATATAAGTTTTGGGGGAGGAAAATAAGAAAAAAACCTGATTGGCAGGTGGATTGGCCTCCCAGAATACCCCCAATCAGCTGTTCCCAGAGGTAAATTTTAGCAACAGGTTCCTTGGTTGTGAGCTCTGTGCCTTGCTTTTTTTTTTTTTTTTGCTTTTTTCTCTGCCTCTGAAAGCCACCGAACAGCTTCAGCAAAAAAGCCTCTGAAGTTCTCTTTGGGGGCTCTTTTCTGAAGCTTTGTTTCTGATGTTTTTTTCAGTCTCTGAAACCTCCGTTTTAGAAGCTACATTCAGAGTATAAGACGCACCCAGTTTTTCACCCTCTTTTTTTGGGGAAAAAGGTGCATCTTATACTTCAAAAAATACGGAATATGTTTTTTTCAGAGCTACTAGGGTTTAGTATGTGTTGGTCTCCACTGCATTTAAAGAGGACCGTGAAAAAGAAGAAGACAGAACATCATGCTGGATGTACATGGCTCCTGCAGTTCAAGATTTTGTGACACTTGGTGGCAAACTAAGGAAATTCAGGGAGATTCCATGTGTGAAGGTGAGGCTGGAGATCTTTTCCACTTGCTTCTTCTAAACACCTAGTGTTTGATATGGTGATATACTACTTCTGTGAATCAGAAGTAGTAAACAGCAATCAGATCTAGCAGCCATGGATAGTCCTGTTCATCCTGATTTTGATATTACCCTTTTTTAAAAACTATCTGTACCAGCAGTGGGATTCACTTCCCTTCCCTACCAGTTCACAAATGTGAGTGCACATACACATGGCCTTCTGTGCATGTGCAGTGCTCATGCATTACATGTGGGTGGATGGGCGGAGCCTCTGACAGTCGCCGCTACCAGTTCGCCCGATCCATAAAGAACTGGCTGAATCCTACCACTGATCTACACTAGTGGCTATTATCATCCTTGATGGCAATGAATAAAGTGTCAAACTCAAGGCCTGTGGGCTGGAGGTGCCAAGGGGTGTTGAACTCAAGGCCCGCCGGCTGTATCTGGCCCACAGGTGCTTAGATCTGGCCAGTGGGGAAATAGTGAATGACTGGCCCTACTGAGCTTCGTTTTTGCTGGCAGAGTGTTACAGGAGGCTGTCCCAGCTGAAAATGGAGCTCGCAAGCCTGTTTTCACTGGCAGAGTACTTGGGCCACAGGCACCCCCCAACACGAGTGTGGTCAAACTGCTATGACTTCATGGACATTCCTACCCTGCCTCCCACGAGGTCAAACAAAACCCTGATGCGGCCTTCAATGAAATCCAGTTTGACACCCCTAGTGTACCGAGGGACATGTGACTTTGCATTCCATTGAATTCTTCCCTGATTGCTTATTTTATCTTATTATGTTACTTGCTCAGATCATAAATATGTCCAAAGTGATATAAATTAATATGAAATAACTCCCAAGCATGAAATGAGAAAACAAATTTATTCTAATTTTTGTGTTAAAGACAGATTGGGGTGCTGCTTTTTAGCTACTGAGTGATAAAAAGCATTTTAAATCTTTGATTCTAGAGACATTACAAATTTGTTACCTTGATATTGTCTCTTGGTCTGAACTGGCAGATAAAAATGGACTTGTGACAAATCTTGGTAATATTGGAATAGGGTTTTCAAATAAATTGTTTAAGTGGACATTCTTTTTTGATGTAAGTGATCTTAGCCACAAGAGAAAACTCCCATACAAGAGAAAACTTTCATACATTTTGGAATTTCTTTTATTGTCTAAAAGAATGAGGATGAGGAATTGTAATATCCCAATGTAAATGTCATTTTATTTTTGAAGATTGATATAATAAGTAAATTCTTCTAGCTTTAGAGAACAATTAATTTCTTTTTACTTTTGATGAATCTAGAATGGCACATTCAACTCTATTACACATCACCTGCCTTTTTTTTAATATTGATTCTGACCCTCTCTAACCTAGAACCAAGGGTGATCCAGAAAGAAATACCATATTTTTCAGAGTATAAAACACTCCAGACTATAAGACGCATCTACCCTTTTTGGTGAGGAAAATAAGAAATAGAAATCTGCCTCTGCCTCCCAATTTTGCCTCATTGCAGCAAACAGTCTGCTTTACTTTCATTTTCGTTTTTAGCATAGCTTGATTAGCACAAGAAAAAAAAACCTGCTGCCAGCAATTTACCTCCTTGCAGCAAGCAGCAGAGGCCCACGCAACAATAGGCAATGGCAATCCCTGCAGCCTGAAACAGCTGAGAGTTGGGAGGCTGATCCAATGGACAATCAACTTGTGCTAATTAGGCTGCACTGAAGCTGAAATGGGCTGTTTCTTCTTGCTGCTTGCTGCCAGGAGGTAAATTGCTGGGAGGCAGAGGCCAAAGGGTGGGGGCCAGTGGGTGGGCAAGGCTACATTCAGTGTATACGGTGCACCCAAATTTTCACCCTCTTTTTGGTGGGAAAAAGGTGCATCTTATATTCCAAAAAATACAGTAATATGCCTGGACCCCCCTAAAACAAATTACAGAAGATTAAAAGAACTTCTCCATATAACGGAAATCAACCCTAGGGGGGTTAATTCAACTTTGGTTAATGTGGTCCAGATGTAACATTATGAAACATCATAATTTAGTGGCAGACAATAAATATTAGAGGTCAAAATTCCCATGCTTAATTCCTGAAAGTGTAATGTTATAATTGTATCTTTGTCTAGAAACATTTTGCTCAAAACTACCTACATCTATATTTTTGTGAAGGGTAGTCATGGTTAGCTTAGCATCCCTTTAACATCTATTGGACACTTATAATTTAAGTTGTCAGAACAATTTTTGCTTCCAATGCTACAAAAAAACCGTGACTGGCATTAAAAGACAACCATCCAATGGTATTGAAAAATATCAAAGGAATTACCTGGAAAGAAAGGACCAGCAAAGAAGATGCCAAGAAGGCTGAGGCTCAAGTAAGTGAGGAAGGCCATCTTTTGGTTTACCTTCAAAGATATAAAGGAACATTAAATACCAGAAGTGATTCTTTAATTGCCATTCTTTGAAGAAAGGAAATGAAGAGAAGAAGAATATGTGTTTTTCTTGTTTAAATTGCAGTTCTTATCCTGTTCTCCCCTTATTTGGATTCTGAAGAAGCTATATATTTGATACGGTACAGAACAAAATCTAGTATAGTTATGTTTTAGCAAGTTCAAGGAAATCATGCTCATCTCAGTAGGTCGATTCTAAATAGGGTAAATTTAGACCCATTGTCTATGGAGAGTTTCAGTCATTTAGGTCATGGTTGTCCCACAGATGGTTTTGTTTTTTTTAGAAGGCAACTGGACTTTGTTTTTCCTTGAAGATATTTCACTTCTCATCCAGGAAACTAACTGAAGAAATGGGTTGGATGAGAAGCAAAATGTCTTCAAGGAAAAGTGAAGTCCAGTTACCTTTTGAAAAGCACCTTTGGGACAACCTGGACCAATTGATCCCAGCAGAACATCATCTACTTCAGGCCTTGCTCCAGATATCTCCTTAGTAATTTTTTTTATGAATTTTAGAGCAAAATTATGAATATGGTTAGACATTACAAACAAAATTATGGTTATGTCTCATATTATACATCAGGACAGTGATGTCATGAATATCAGTTTCTTTCTTTTTTAAAAAAATATATTTTTATTGTTTACATATAAATACAGTTGTATCTAATATAGTGTAATTGTCTTGGCATTCCACTTGCTATGAAACAAAGGTAAAAACAAAATAATATATATATTATTTTAAACAGTATTAGTGTTGTACCATCATATTCTAGAATGTCAATTTATCTATCTTTCTAATATCTACATTCTAATACCTACACAGTATCTCTTTCCATGTCCACCAAACCTGATTCTTTCGCATTCCAACTTCTACCTCGAGTTTCTAACCATTTATAGAATCTATTCCATGTATCATAGTATTCTGTATCTCCTTTATCTTTTAATTTTAGTGTTAGTCTGTCCATTTCCGCACAGCCTAGTACCTTCCTTATCATCTCCTACTCTGAATATCAGGAATATAATTTTCTTTCTTAACCTGAGAAGAAGCTACAACTTATGTCAAATGTCAGAAATAGGGACCTGTATTAAGGAATATTTTTTCGTATAGTCTTTGAAATGCACTGTAAATAAATATCAAGAATTAAGAATCTGGCAATACTCCAGTGTTCTTATTCAAATTAAGTTTTGCATTTGATTTCTTCAGCTTCTTTTCTCTGTGAGACACCAAGAAGCAGATATTGTAACTAAACCAGGTTAATAAAACTTCTACTGTTGTGAGAATATAACTTTTGTTCCTAAAGACCTTATCACTGCTATGCTTGTTTGCCTTCCATATTTGGTTCTGCTACACTATAGCGTGCATCTCTTCAGCCACTCACCTTGCGATGTTCTTCTCCTGGATGGGAAGAAGTGGTGGACAGCTGAGCTGGATCTCTCTCAGATGCTGTCTTGCTTTCTGAGAAATAGTTATATACAACCCAGGAAGACATGGTGCAACACTAATGCCCTGAGTGTTTCAAGGAAATCCTGATCTGTCCTTTTCAATTTTGCATAAATAAAGGCCAAAGTGGCAGGAAGTAGTTCCTCAACCCTATCATGTAGCGTGGAAAAAGGGCATTAACTTTTATTTTAAACATGTAAGTATTGCTAAAATAATCACTTTGACCATATATCCTTGAAAAGAGCTGTCAAATGAAGAATATCAAGCATTTTTTCATTTTCTCATTCCATCGATGTTTAATTCCAGATATTAGCTTAGTGGAAGCCCAAGATTTCTCTAACCCACTGCAAGACCCTGTTTTTCTACAATGTCCCTGGTTTAATATTTTCCACACAAGACTCCTTCTCCTTCTCCTTCTCCTTCTCCTTCTCCTTCTCCTTCTCTTTTCTTTCTCCTTCTCCCTCTTCTTTTGAGTGTTCAGAACAACACTCAAAATGTCTAACGACAATGAAGATGATGTTATTCATTCAGTCTGATTCTTGGCAGCTCTATGGGCCAGGTCTCTCCGCATCTTCTGATCTTATACTTGTAGGAAGTTAAAACCCACCCGTCTCGTAGAAAAATGAAATATTTTAGGAAACATTAAAAGGGCAGAATATTTCCCCTAAAAGGGAGGCAGAAACTCAGCCCCTCCACCATTGCTAATGGGCCATTAAGGCCTGAGCCAGTCCATTCTACATAAGAAAGATCTATCTCCGTCAGGCAGAGCCATTTAATTGCCCTTCATTGCACCATCCACCAAGTTTCAACCAAACTTAGAACACAGACAACCTAAAAAGCTAGCTATGACCTCTGACAGCAACCAAACAGGGTACTCTTCCTGTGCCCCAGGAAATTCAAAGCCAGAGAGGGTATAAAACCTAGGCACTCTTAGCATCTCTTCTCTTTTTTTCACCCAAGATCTCCAAAGCATGTGATCCTGTTCATCAATAAACCTTCTTTCCAAGCAACTTTCATGAATCCAGTGTCTTTTCCCCCACTTGGAACTGAATCCAGAAGGATATTTCTTCCAACACACTATTTCTTTGAGTTTTTTATTCTCTGTCTGGTGTCAACTTTGATGGTATTGAGTAATTGCTTGGTTTTCTTTTACCGCTAACTGTTCCAAACACTCTTGCTTTATCCAGTGAATTCCCCCATATGGCCAAAGTAAATGAGACAGAATTGTGTGATTTTGCCTTCTAGTGAGGCTAACAACAATAGTAATGAAAATAGAACACAGAAAGTCAAAATCAGAAGAAAACAATTAAAATGACTTCAGATAATTGAAAAGGCCTAGCTAATAAAGTCATCATTTCTCATTTAAAAACTTTTCTCCTCGTATTTTAAGAATGGGTAAGAACATTTCTCTGCCAAGAGTCAGCTGGACTTAGAAGAACTCTTTAGGAATTATCTGACAAAGGAATTCAACTATAGCCAGGTTCTTCAGGCAATGTCAAAAGCTGTTGATATTTAGGAAACAATAAAGGCTTTGCAAAGTTTTGAAGGACAGCACAAGCCAATAAAGTTCTCCATCAACTATCTGCACATAGTTATAGTTGTTTGGAAATCAGCATATATTTTCACTCTTGATAATTGTTTATGAATTGATTGCCTCTGGACATTTGCTTATATATGCATGAAAGTTGGACTCACTTTATATATTTGAGATAACCCTAAAGAATTTACTTCAATGAGAAACTAGTGTAGGAAGTTAGTACCTGCCCTTGCCCTAGGAAAATGAGATATTTTAGGAAATATTAAAAGGGCAGAATATTTCCTCAAAAAGGGAGGCAGAAATTCAGCTTCCACCTTTGTTAATGGGCTATTTAGGCCTGAGCCAGTCCATTCTACATAACAAAGATAGGATTAGCCTCTATACATCTAGCAACAGGACTCACCACATGGCACCTGGAGAGATTGCATCACCCAGCAAGGCTCAACCAAACTTGGACTCAAAACACAGCTTACAGAGTTGCCCCTGCATGGCCCCGTGGGAGTCTGACAACCAATCAGAATACAAAGCCCAACAAAGGGCATAAAACGAAGGCATTCTCAGCATCTCTTCCCTTTTTTTAAGTATTATCTTTGATAAAGCTTTCACTACCAGTTCCCTTCCCAAACTTTGGTCAATAGCCACAGTCATCCCTATCTTCAAAAAAGGAGACCCCAGCTTAGTCGAAAACTACAGACCGATCTCCCTTTGCTGCGTCACCTGCAAAGTCATGGAATCAATCATCAACCAATCCATTACCTCACACTTAGAAACTAACAACCTACTCTCCAATAAACAATTTGGTTTCAGGAAAAAATTATCATGTAACTTACAACTTCTCCACTGTAAAAACATATGGACTACAAATCTTGATCAAGGCAAAACAATAGATGCAATCTACATAGACTTCTGCAAAGCTTTTGACTCAGTAGTACATGACAAACTTCTCTTAAAACTAAAATCCTACGGCATTTCAGAACCTCTTCACAATTGGATAAATGCCTTCCTATCAAACAGACAAGAAGTGGTCAAAATTGGCAATGCTTTATCAAATCCTGTTCCTGTCAAGAGTGGCGTTCCTCAAGGCAGCGTCCTTGGACCAACACTCTTTATACTATACATTAATGATCTTTGTGACCATATCTCAAGTAATTGTGTTCTCTTTGCTGATGATGTCAAACTATTTAACACCACAGACAATACTTCTATCATTCAAAACGACCTTGACCATCTAACCGCTTGGTCTAAAAATTGGCAGCTCCAAATTTCAACCAGCAAATGCTCAGTTCTACATATAGGAAAAAAGAACCCAAACACTAAGTACATACTAGATGGACATTACCTTACAGACGACCCCCATCCTGTTAAAGACCTTGGAGTTTTCATGTCAAATGATCTAAGTGCCAAAGCCCACTGCAACTACATAGCAAAAAAAGCTCTAAGAGTTGTAAACCTAATCTTGCATAGCTTCTTTTCCAAAAACACCACACTACTAACCAGAGCATATAAAACATTTGCTAGACCAATTCTAGAATACAGCTTGCCTGTTTGGAACCCTCACCACATCTCTGACATCAATACAATTGAACGTGTCCAGAAATATTTTACAAGATGAGTTCTCCATTCCTCTGAAAACAATAAAATACCTTATCCCACGAGACTTGAAATCCTAGGCTTAGAAAACTTGAAACTCCGTCGCCTTCAACAAGACCTAAGTTTAACTCACAGAATCATCTATTGTAATGTCCTTCCTGTCAAAGACTACTTCAGCTTTAATTGCAATAATACAAGGGCAACCAATAGATTTAAATTTAATGTCAACTGCTTTAATCTAGATTGCAGAAAATATGACTTCTGTAACAGAATCATCAGTGCTTGGAATACTTTACCTGACTCTGTGGTCTCTTCTCATAATCCTAAAAGCTTTAACCAAAAACTTTCTACTATTGACCTCACCCCATTCCTAAGAGGACCATAAGGGGCGTGCATAAGCGCACAAACGTGCCTACCGTTCCTGTCCTATTGTTTTTCTTTTCTTCTTCCTACACACACACACACACACACACACACACACACACACACACACATATATATATATAAATCCGTAGTTAATAAGGCCCCCCTAGTATACGACCTTATTCAGGGGGGCGCTGCGGACCTTATAGGCGTTACGGAAACCTGGCTGGGCACTGAAGGGGGTGTGCCCCTTGTTGAGATGTGCCCGCCGGGTTTCCGTGCATTCCATCAGCCGAGGGCCCAGGGTAGGGGTGGGGGGGTGGCGGTTGTGATTAGAGAAAGTCTAGAGCCGAGGGAGACCACTGTACCCCAGATTGCCGGGTGCGAATCCCTCTTTGTGAGATGGGGCCATAGGTGCCAGATGGGTTTGCTGATCACGTACCTGGCTCCTTGCTGCGTGACAGCTGCCCTGCCCGAGCTCCTGGAGGTGCTGGCCGGGGTGGCAGTTGAGACCCCCAGACTTTTAGTCATGGGGGACTTTAACTTGCCATCGTCCGGCTCGTCATCGACGGCAGCTCGGGAGTTCATGGCTTCCATGACGGCCCTGGACCTGACCCAAGTAATTGATGGCCCTACTCACATTGGGGGTGGCACCCTGGACCTGATTTTTGTCTCTGGTCAGTGGTTGAGAGATCTGGACTTAAAGGAAATAGTCATTGAACCTTTGTCATGGTCAGATCACTCTCTTCTTCGTCTGGACTTTCTGACCGCCATTCACCGCCGCAGGGAGACGGAGCCGACACGCTGGTTCCGTCCCAGGCGCCTGATGGACCCGGAGGGGTTCCGGACGGAGCTTGGGCCATTTCCTGAGGGTCTGGCTCACGGCTCGGCTGAGGAACTTGTTGCGGCCTGGGAACGGGCCGCGGCGGGGGCCTTAGACCGGGTCGTGCCTTTGCGGCCTCTGACCCGGCGCAGGTCCCAACCGGCTCCTTGGTTCTCTGAGGAGCTGAGAGGATGAAACGCCGGAGAAGACGTCTAGAGAGTTCCTGGAGGTCTAGCCGTTCTGAAGCTGATCGGACACTAGTGAAGTCCTATACTAGGGCTTACCTAGTGGCAATGAGGGGGGCGAGGCGGAGCGACGCCTCCTCATTGCATCGGCAGATAACCGCCCAGCCGCCCTGTTTCGGGTGACCCGCTCCCTCCTACACCAGGGGGAGCGGGATGACCCGTTGCAGGGACGTGCTGAGGAGTTTAACGGTTATCTATACGATAAAATCGTTCAGCTTCGGGATGGTTTGGACCAAGATTGCGGTGATACGGGTGAGACGGCTGAGGGTGGTCTTGGTGACATTTTATGGGATGAGTTTGACCCTGTCGCTCCCGAGGACATGGACAGGTTGTTGGGGAGGCTGAATGCCACCACGTGTTTACTGGACCCGTGCCCCTCCTGGTTGGTGCTGGCCACGCAGGAGGTGACACGAGGCTGGCTCCAGGCGATTACGAGCGCTTCTTTGATGGAGGGTGTCTTTCCGGCCGCCTTGAAAGAGGCGGTGGTGAGGCCCCTCCTCAAGAAGCCTTCCCTGGACCCGGCTGTTTTAGGTAATTATCGTCCGGTCTCCAACCTTCGCTTCACGGCGAAGGGTGTAGAGAGGATGGTGGGATATCAGTTTCCCTTGCACCTGGATGAAACTGTCTATCTAGACCCGTTCCAGTCCGGTTTCCGACCCGGGTACAGCACGGAGACGGCTTTGGTCGCGTTGGTGGATGATCTCTGGAGGGCCAGGGATAGGGGTTGTTCCTCTGCCCTGGTCCTATTAGACCTCTCAGCGGCTTTCGATACCATCGACCATGGTATCCTGCTGCGCCGGTTAGAGGGATTGGGAGTGGGAGGCACCGTTTATCGGTGGTTCTCCTCCTATCTCTCTGACCGGTCGCAGTCGGTGTTGACAGGGGGGCAGAGGTCGGCCCCGAGGCGCCTCACTTGTGGGGTGCCGCAGGGATCGATCCTCTCGCCCCTTCTGTTCAACATCTATATGAAGCCGCTGGGTGAGATCATCAGTGGGTTCGGTGTGAGGTACCAGCTGTACGCGGATGACACCCAGCTGTACTTTTCCACACCGGACCACCCCAACGAAGCCATCGAAGTGCTGTCCCGGTGTCTGGAGGCCGTACGGGTCTGGATGGGGAGAAACAGGCTCAAGCTCAATCCCTCCAAGACAGAGTGGCTGTGGATGCCGGCGTCCCGGTACAGTCAGCTAAATCCGCAGCTGACCATCGGTGGCGAGTCATTGGCCCCGATGGAGAGGGTGCGCAACTTAGGCGTCCTCCTGGATGAACGGCTGTCTCTAGAAGATCATTTGACAGCCGTCTCCAGGAGAGCGTTCTACCAGGTTCGCCTGGTGCGCCAGTTGCGCCCCTTTCTGGACCGGGAGGCCCTATGCACGGTCACTCACGCCCTCGTGACGTCTCGCCTGGATTACTGTAACGCTCTCTACATGGGGCTCCCCTTGAAGGGCATCCGGAGGCTACAGTTAGTCCAGAATGCGGCTGCGCGGGTGATAGATGGAGCCCCTCGTGGCTCCCGTATAACACCTATCCTGCGCGGTCTGCACTGGCTACCTGTGGCTTTCCGGGTGCGCTTCAAGGTTTTGGTGACCACCTTTAAAGCGCTCCATGGCATAGGGCCGGGTTATTTACGGGACCGCCTACTGCGACCAGATACCTCTCACCGACCCGTGCGCTCTCACAGAGAGGGACTCCTCAGGGTGCCGTCAGCTAGGCAGTGTCGTCTGGCGACACCCAGGGGAAGGGCCTTCTCTGTGGGGGCTCCGCCTCTGGAACGAACTCCCCCCAGGACTCCGTCAACTTCCGGACCTTCGAACCTTCCGTCGCGAGCTCAAGACTCATTTATTCATCTGTGCAGGACTGGCTTAGTTTTTTAGATTTTAAATTTAGAGGGGTTTTTAAATTGATTTTAATATCTATATTTTTTACTTTTAATTAATTGGGCAGTAGAATAAGTTTTTTTAATGATTGTTTTAATTTGTATATTGATGTTTTTATATGCCTGTGAACCGCCCTGAGTCCTTTGGGAGATAGGGCGGTATATAAATTCAAACAATAAATAAATAAATAAATAAATATATATATATATATATATATATATATATCCAAGCAACTTCCATGAATCCAGTGTCTTTTTCCCCACTTGGGACTGAACCCAGAAGGAGATTTCTTCCAATGCTAGATAAACAGCCATCGATGATCCTGTACACTCTGTATTTAGGTTTTCATGTGTTTAAAGATTCCGATTAGGAGGACAATATCAAAACACCATGGAGTGTCAGGAAGTATAGGCAAATGAAAGTTGGACTCCACCGAGAAACATTCAGCGTCTTCTTGTGAATAAAAGATTGTTCATGAGTAGGATGAAGTTTCTCCGCATAGCTATGCTTACCTGCTATTGGAATCTGGATATCTATTTTATTTATTTATTTTGTTGAGTACGTATTAGGTAATATAAGTATAAGCATGAATTGAATACATAAAATGAATACAATTAAAGGAAACATTAGGACAGGGATGGTAGGCACGCTGGTGCTCTTATGCCCTTAAAGACCTCTTAGGAATGGGGTGAGGTCAACAGTTGCCAGTCTAAGGTTAAAATTTTGGGAGTTTTGGGATGAAACCACAGAGTCAGGTAGTGCATTCCAGGCATTGACCACTCTGTTGCTGAAGTCATATTTTCTGCAATTGAGTTTGGAACGGTTGACTAAGTTTGTATCTATTGTGTGCTTGTGTATTGTTGTGGTTGAAGCTGAAGTAGTCATTGACAGGTAGGACATTGTAGCAGATGATTTTATGAGCTATGCTTAAGTCATACCGAAGGCAGCATAGTTCTAAGTTTTCTAAGCCCAGAATTTCAAGTCTGGTGGCATAAGGTATTTTGTTGCGATCAGAGGAGTGGAGGACTCTTCTTGTGAAATATTTCTGGACATGTTCAATTATATTAATGTCTGATATGCAGTGCAGGTTCCAGGCAGATGAGCTGTATTCAAAAATTGATCTAGCAAATGCTTTGTATGCTCTGGTTAGTAGTGTAATATTACCAGAGAAGAAGCTATGCAGGGTTAGGTTTACAACCCTTAATGCCTTTTTCGCAATGTTGTTACAATGGGCTTTGGCACTTAGATCATTAGATATGAGTACTCCAAGGTCCTTGACAGAGTGAGTTCTAGAAACTCTAGCTTGACAATTCTATCTAATTCAGCTTCTAAACTAACTCATCTTTTTGATCAACAAAGGTATTTTTAGGGGGGATTTCCATTATTGGAGTTCTGAATTTTCTCTGTAGCCAATTTGAACTCTGATTGCAACTCTGATTAAACCAGGCTTGGCTTGTTGTTTATTGAAATTGCTTTGCAGACTGTGGCTTGTTTCTTGATTATTCTTCTGTTTTGAGTTTTCTGTTCATTGCCTAGAGAGCTCTATAGCAGAACAGAAACCCAGGCCAGGTTTCATGTCTGCCGGTTGACAGGTCCATAATTGTCACAGCCCATTATAGAGTAGGTAGGAGATGGGGTGCATGTGTGGGACCACACACACATTGTATTTTGAGAGTTCGGCACACTGAAAAGGTTAGCCATCACTGTCCTAGGACATTTACAAACATTTTGCCTATAAAAATAATCCTTACAAGAATTCAGCTATCTCATGTGTGTTATGTGGGCAGCCAATACATTGTTTTTACTCATTCTCTTCCCTGGATTTTCCAACATCAGTGGATATTATTAAAGATATCCAACTTGTGAACAGATATATTTTTACCCAGTGTTGAAAAATAATCACAAAAGCTGAAACTGTCATTTTTTTTGACAGTTCATGATAAGTTCATAAGGTGTCAAAGGGATTTCCCTCCAGGCTTATAAATTTCCTGGTGGCCTTCAAGAGTGAGCTGAAAGGGAGAACAATGTAACAACTCAAGAATGATATTTGCATGTATATGTAGTATTTTACTACTTACTCTTAAGATTATCGATCACCTTAATTTTTGCACTATAATGGAAGACCAGTAGTTGCATAAATGGTATGAGTCATAGTCAGCTGCAAATCAAAACCTCTCAATGTATCTTCTCCTTCAACTTCCTTTTCATCATGTTATTTTTGCCTTTGGTATTTTTATATAGCACTTTTCTTTTTATTTTCAAAAGAATTTTGATCTAAAAAAAGAATCTACTGAGCCCTAAAGAAACTGCCACTGTTTAGTTCAGAGCTGTTCAGTTCTTTGATTTTGAAATAAAGAGCACAAAGATAAATAATTTTTAGATAAATGAATGGTTTATTGGATAGACAAATTTAGAAGACCATCTTTACGGTGACTCAGTATTGGGAATGGTGCCATCATATCTGCATTTTTGTTAAGTTGACTGCAAAACTGGGAAAAAACACTTACCTCAAAATATCTTTTTTTGGAGATTCTCAGTCATTCAGGACATGGTTGTCCCAAAAGTGCTTTTTCAAGAGGCAACTGGACTTTCTGGTTTTAATCTGAAGATGTTTCACTTCTCATCCAAGAACTTCTTCAACTCAAAATACTTGATTGCACCCACTAATGATAAAGTTTTCTTTGTCCAGCTGAGTTGGGTTGGGTGATCATTGATAAATGTGGACCACCTCCTACAATATATCTTTCATGGTAGATGTTCAATCTAAGGTAATTGAATTCCTCTAATTGAAGTTCTCTGTCTGAAAACTGTAGAGGTAACTTTCAAACTGGTCAGTTGTGAGTCACTTGTGACAGAGACATTCACCTTGGGGCTTGTTATAGCATTTTGTAACTGGACATCCTGGTTAGCAATGGTGTCAATAGTATGTCAAGACACTTCCTGAAACCTGTTACCCTTGTTATTTCATCACACCTTCTTGAAATGTATATAACAGACATCCGTGGAACACAAAAACTCTAAGATCACCTTCAGCAGGAAAACACAACATAACTTCTGGTGGAATATTCAGGTGAGGACATAAATTACCTGCTTTTTTTTGTTATTTTTTCCTATGGGATTGTTATTGCCATTTAAGGATGCTGTCATGGTTCCAAACCAAGCCAGCAAAAGAAGAGGCCACACTGTGAGTAGAATGGGTCTCTTTACTCTCCTTTACTTGGCACGGGTGAACAATAGAAGGGTTTTTAGCCAGCATTACTGGCTTCTACTAGCCAGCAGGTTATACCCTTCTACTCCTGGTTACTCCCAGCTGGCTCCAGCTGGCTCCCAGTTCTCTGATGCATTGGCCCTCCCAGTTCTCTAATGCACTGGCCCTCCAGCGCAGGTCGTCTCCCTACAGACATATTCATGTGGTGGAGGGAAGGGGCCCTAGGCTCTCCTCAGCCTCCTATACCCACCTTCCCACATATAGTTGTGCCCCATTTGTCCAACCCGGCCAAGCCCAGGTTCCCAGCTTCGCTCATTTTTGGTATGACCAAGAAACAGATCATCTCCCAGTGCATAGCCATCTCCAACCTTGCAGGTTCTGTGATGTGGGTGGCAGGGACTCCCCCCAACAGGGACCCATCCACCTGCTTAAACCGCAGTGACTTGACCAACTGCCATGTCATAACCCCCAGCTCACTGACTGTTAACAAGCTAATCAGACATCGGGTGCATCCAGAGTCAATCATTGCCTCGAACACTCCACAAGCCCTCCTTTGAGGGGCTGTGAGACACATTGGGACCACAAAACATCAAATGGGGGCACTTACCACTAGACCTTGGTCCCCTTCATCATTGCTGTCATCTAGGACCTGTGGAAGCTCAGCCTCAACGAGGATTTCCACCTCATCTAGTCGGGATGGCAGGGCCCCACCCATCTGGTAGGCTACCCTGGACTTCTCGGGAATCTTCCTAGGGTTTTCTCAGTTTTCCCTGGTCCACAGTCTTTGTTCTTCCCCTTTGGTATAGGGGCTGGGCCCTCAGCTGCCTGATGGCTGGTCTGACCGCATCTAAAGCACAATATAGACAGGTGAGCAGGCCAATCTGGGGCTCCAACCCCACCCCATGGGTGGAGCTGTGCATTTGATGGTCAACTGCCACTTAGGGGACCTACATGGTCCCAGGTCCCTCTTGAACAGAACTTCCTCAACTCAGCATCTATGGTTGCGCAGTACCACTCATTTAGCTGAGGGGATAGGTAACGTTATGCACAGGCCTGCCACAGGCCTTTGATCAAGCCCTGCTTTGAATCGATGAACCAGAAGTTCTTCTAGCCAATGCCATAATTTGCTGGCAAGTCAGCGGAACTCCCGTATATAGTCCGGCACCTGGAAAGGCCCTTGATTAATGCCATCAGCTCCCCTTCAGCCCTCTGGGTCTAGGTCATGTCCTCAAAATGGCACTGTAAAGCTTCCAGCAGCAAGTTGACATCTCCCAACTCTCAAGCATTGTCACTGTACAGATCCGCTACCCAGTCTGCTGCTTTCCTGTCCAGGACCGCTGTCTCCACATCCTCCATAGCCTGGGGTATAGGTGTGCATAGCAGTTCATGTGACTAATGACCTGGCATACAAATAGAGCCAATCTGGTGGGGTACCTGTCATATATGGCCCTCAGGTGTGGTGGGTCCCTGGCCAATAACCTAGAGATGCCCCTTGTCCTGAGAGAGCTAATAGTCAGGGCCACCTCCTGGTAGTTGAGCCGCAATCCCAGCAGCAACTGTGAATTTGCCCACCAGTCTCCAGCAGCCTGTGCTGCTGGACCTTCCAATGCAGCCCCCTCTGCTAGTCCCACGTCAGTCTCCCTCTCCAGTTCTTTGGCCATCCCACTGGTTGGCGCTGACATGCAGCTGCCCCCAGAATCAGCAAACCAGCCCAACAAATAGCTGTTTCTGAACAAACTGACAAATAGCTGATCCGCAAAACCGACCAGAATCAGCACGCAGTGGCCAATGATCATCTGCTCCCTCTGAGCAGGCCGGAAGCAGCTATAATAATAACAACAGAGTTGGAAGGGACCTTGGAGGCCTTCTAGTCCAACCATCTGCCCAGGCAGGAAACCCTACACCATCTCAGACAGATGGTTATCCAATATTGAGCTAGCAGCTCAAAAGTCAAAAGAAAGAGGGTGAGAATGCTGGCTACCTGTCACAGTTCCAAACAAGCCAGCAAAAGAAGAGGCCACACTGTGAGTAGAACAGGTCTCTTTACTGGAGTCATAGTTTGGCACGTGGTGAATAGAGTAAAAGGATTTTTAGCCAGCATTACTGGCTTCTACTAGCAAGCTGGCTCCACCCTCCTGTTCCTGGTTGTTCCTGGATGGCTCCAGCAAGTACTCTTGCTGCAGCCCAGTTCCTCCCTGGCCAGCTCCAACAAGCACTATTCACTATTTTTTAGCTAGGTTCCAGCAAGCACTCTTCGAACTGGTTGCTCTCTGGTGGCTCCAGCAGGTATTCTTCAGGCCTGGAGGGCTTCTGAACCAACTGCACTGGCTTGCTTTCCTGGCTCCTCTCCCAGCGTGAGTCCCATCACCCAACACCAATCTGTGGCCCCATGCATTCCCCTCCCCTAACATGTGTGTGGCAACTTCAAAATAGCACACTGTGGCCATTTGGAATGATACGCTGTCTCATATGTTGACAGATGGTTTTGAAGGAGCCCTCAACTTATGAGCATTTCACTTTAGTGGTTGTTGGGAGTTACGATGTTGACCACAGGAACTTAGGTTTGGTCCTCAAAGTTCCAGTCATTGCAATACCCCTGTGGTCACTCAAAAAATGTTTTGGTTACTTGGCAACCAGCTTCTACCTATGACCAGTTGGAGCTTCCCATGACCATGTAATTGTCATTTGTGACCTTTCCTACCAGTTTCCTTTAAGCAAAGTCAATAGGAAACTGGCAAAAAAGGTTGCAAGTCCTTGTGGTAAGTCTCCTCCATGCTTTTTTTTTTTGGCTCACCTGCACAGACCATCCTTCTTCTGCCTTTTGCCTGCTTGCATACACCACACCCTTCTATCCCCCTTTGCCCTCTTTCACCCTCAGTGCTCTCTTTCCCTAGCCTACCTGCACTTTCACACATCTAACACACTCATAAGAGCCTTAACAGAATAACAGAGTTGGAAGGGACCTTGGAGGTCTTCTAGTCCAACCCTCTACTCAGACAGGAAGCCCTATACTATTTCAGACAAATAGTTGTCCAATCTCTTCTTCAAAGCCTTCAGTATTGGAGCACCCACAATTTCTGGAGGCAAGTTGTTCCACTGATTAATTATTCTAATTGTCAAGAAATTTTTCCTTAGTTGGCTGGTTCTCTCCTTGACTGGTTTCCATCCATTGCTTCTTGTCCTGCCTTCAAGTGCTTTGGAGAATAGCTTGACTCCCTCTTCTTTGTGGCAGCCCCTCAAATATTGGAACACTGCTAACATGTCATTCCTAATCCTTCCTTTTACCATACTATATACCAAATTCCTATAATTGTTCTTCGTATGTTTTAGCCCAGTAATGGTGAACTTACGGCATGCATGCTGGAAGCGGCACACAAAACCATCCCATGAAGAATGTGTGGTCTTATTGGCTCCTATTCCTCATTCCTGTGATCACACACATGCCAGTCAACTGGCCATCTGCACACGGGAGCGGCAAAACCTGGAAGAATGGCATTCTGTCATGCATGCGCAGGCTGGCACCCGAAATTCTGGGTTGACGTCGCACGCATGCCTAAAGGCCAGCTGTTCATTGGGTGCGCGTCTATGCTGGTATCCGGGTGCTCGGGTGCCAGCTCACGCATGCGTGAAGCTCCCCCGCTCTTCTGGATATTGGCACTCCTGCACACGCAAAGGCCAGTGAGGCTGTTCATACCTCACGGGATGGTTTCGCGTGCCACTTCCAGCATGCAGGCCGGCACATGGTGACATCAAAGGTTCGCCATCACTGTTTTAGCCTCTAGCCCCCTAATCTTTGTTGCTCTTCTCTGCATTCTTTTAGGCAGGCCTTCCTTGCCAAGTCTCCCTGTAGTCACGCACATGCATGTACCCATCATTACCCTCTTTCTCTAGCCTTTCTGAGCTTGTGCTGATCTTGTCTCACCATAGCATCTCCTCTCCCAAGTCATATGGGGCTTCTCCCACACCTGTGTGGCATTCCTGCACTCCTTACTTGGGACTCCTTTTGCTTCCCACTTAAGGACCCGTGCATCTTGCAATTACCAGATGACTTTATGGATTGCTGTAGCTATGAAGTCAATGACATCACTCTGTATGATTGCACCACTTAGTGAGGTCAATCCCAATTACCATTGTAACTCAAGGACTATCGGATCATATACCAGTGTCAAAGCAATGGTTTTGTTTGAATCTGATGCATCAGTCAGGAGGCCTTCCAGCTGAGAAAGAGCTTAACATTAAGAGTTTTTTCTCTCAAGAGTAGTAATAACAATAACAGCCATAAATATTATGGTGGTAGTGGTGGTGATGATAATATCCCTCATCAAATTCAATGTAAACTGAATCCAATTCCACCCATATGTTCGTTCTCATGCAAAAATTCATCTAATTTGAACTTCTGAATGTGATTTGATTTGGAGCATTAAATCACATGTGCAATATCCACATTACCTAAATTAATTAGGACCTATTTAGGCCCATTCAATCTGACAAATACATTCAGTGTTCCAAAACTATCTGAATTGATTTGGGCATGTCAGATATTCATGCAAGACTATTAATGATTATTGTTCCTTCATATGTTTAATAATGTTCCCCTATCATCTTAAAAGGGATGCAGGGGCTTAGTAGGTAAGATGCTGAGCTTGTCGATCGAAAGGTCAGCAGTTCAGTGGTTCAAATCCCTAGTGCCGTTAACAGGGTGAGCTCCCGTTATTTGTCCCAGCTTCTGCCAACCTAGCTGTTTGAAAGCATGTAAAAAATGCAAGTAGAAAATAGGGACCACCTTTGGTGGGAAGGTAACAGTGTTCTGTGTACCTTTGGCATTGAGTCATGCTGGCCTCATGAGCACGGAGACGTCTTTCGGACAGCGCTGGCTCTTAGGCTTTGAAACGGAAATGAGCACTGCCCCCTAGAGTCGGGAATGACTAGCACATATGTGCGAGGGGAACCTTTACCTATTATCTTAAAAACAACAATGTGCTAAGAAATTGTGGAGTCTTCTGTCACCACAGAGACTTGGAATATCAGGTTATGGTTACAGGATTCATGGTTTTGCCTGTAAGATAAACCAAACTCTGTGTCTTTACCATCAATTTAAATAAACCACAGCTTAATGTAACATTGAACTCTATATACAAATTAATTTACTTGGCTGAAAACCTATCAGTGCAATGTGCAATATTAACTCTTGAAAATTGCAAATACAGAGCAAGTTTGAATTTGTGCATGGATTTCTTACCAAAGGTCCTTCTGTTGATTTGGCTCTATCACTTTTTGATATTTTCAGGTGAATTTAGAAAATGGGATTATTTATTTATCTGAATGTCTTCCTGGTCAGCTTTCTGCTTTCCTGCCCTTTCTTTGGAGGTGAGTTATTATATATTATTTTAGGTAGCACTTCCTCTTTCATTCCCAAATCTATAACATTGCTCAGGGTGTGACATTCTTTATATTAGAGCGAACGAAGCTATGGAAATGTATTACTCAAATGTATTTCAAAAGAGAACTGCTCATTTGAAAAACTGCATTATTCTTCTTAAAGTAAATCTTCAATTTGTATTTTTTTTTATTTATTTTTTTACAAAAAATTTCCACAAATACCTCCCCTCTCCCACCTCCACCCAATCCCCACCCCCGGACTTCCCAGAGCAAAACACAGAGTATAACATCTAACAATCATAAGGTAGAATACGCTAACTATCCATAAACTCCCATCCCTCCCCTAGAGCCTTAACTCCCCTTTTACATAAAGAAAAATATACAAATACAATTTTTACTTTCTATTCATTCATAAACTATTTGGTACTTCTTGGTCTGATATTTGTTTTGAATATAATCAATCCATCTTTTCCATTCCAGTATATCTCTTTTTTGTGAATAATCTTTCAGATATTTATTTATTTATTTATTTATTTATTTATTTAATCATATTTATATACCGCCCTATCTCCCGAAGGACTCGGGGCGGTTAACAGGCACTTAAAAAACATATAAATACATAAATACAACATAAAAACAATTAAAAAACTTATTCTAAAAGCCCGATAGTTAAAATTATGATTAAAAATATAAAACTAAAACCCAATTTAAAACCCATAAATTTAAAATCTAACTCAGTCCCGCGCAAATAAATAAGTGTGTTTTAAGCTCGCGGCGGAAGGTCCGAAGGTCCGGAAGCTGACGAAGTCCTGGGGGCAGTTCGTTCCAGAGGGTGGGAGCCCCCACAGAGAAGGCCCTTCCCCAGATGACATTGCCTCGCTGACGGCACCCTGAGGAGTCCCTCTCTATGAGAGCGCACGGGTCGGTGAGAGGTATTTGGTCGCAGTAGGCGGTCCCGTAAGTAACCCGGCCCTATGCCATGGAGCGCTTTAAAGGTGGTCACCAAAACCTTGAAGCGCACCCGGAAGGCCACAGGTAGCCAGTGCAGTCTGCGCAGGATAGGTGTCATGCGGGAGCCACGAGGGGCTCCCTCTATCACCCGCGCAGCCGCATTCTGGACTAACTGCAGCCTCCGGATGCCCTTCAAGGGGAGCCCCATGTAGAGAGCATTGCAGTAATCCAGGCGAGACGTCACGAGTGCGTGAGTGACCGTGCATAGGGCATCCCGGTCTAGAAAGGGGCGCAACTGGCGCACCAGGCGAACCTGGTAGAACGCTCTCCTGGAGACGGCCGTCAGATGATCTTCTAGAGACAGCCGTTCATCCAGGAGGACGCCTAAGTTGCGCACCCTCTCCATCGGGGCCAGTGACTCGCCACCGACGGTCAGCCGCGGACTTAGCTGACTGTACCGGGATGCCGGCATCCACAGCCACTCTGTCTTGGAGGGATTGAGCTTGAGCCTGTTTCTCCCCATCCAGACCCATACGGCCTCCAGACACCGGGACAACACTTCGATAGCTTCGTTGGGGTGGTCCGGTGTAGAAAAGTACAGCTGGGTGTCATCCGCGTACAGCTGGTACTTCACACCGAAACCACTGATGATCTCACCCAGCGGCTTCATGTAGATGTTGAACAGAAGGGGCGAGAGGATCGACCCCTGCGGCACCCCACAAGTGAGGCGCCTCGGGGCCGACCTCTGCCCTCCCGTCAACACCGTCTGCGACCGGTCGGAGAGATAGGAGGAGAACCACCGATAAACGGTGCCTCCCACTCCCAATCCCTCCAACCGGCGCAGCAGGATACCATGGTCGATGGTATCGAAAGCCGCTGAGAGGTCTAATAGGACCAGGGCAGAGGAACAACCCCTATCCCTGGCCCTCCAGAGATCATCCACCAATGCGACCAAAGCCGTCTCCGTGCTGTAGCCGGGCCGGAAACCGGACTGGAACGGGTCTAGATAGACAGTTTCATCCAGGTGTAAGGGAAACTGATATGCCACCACACTCTCTACAACCTTCGCCACAAAGCGAAGGTTGGAGACTGGACGATAATTACCTAAAACAGCCGGGTCCAGGGAAGGCTTCTTGAGGAGGGGCCTCACCACCGCCTCTTTCAAGGCGGCTGGAAAGACACCCTCCACCAAAGAAGCATTCGTAATCACCTGGAGCCAGCCTATGCTGAGATTTTTGCCATCTCCACTAAATTCGCTACTTTTAATATCCACTCTTCAATGGTAGGCAGATATTTCTTCTTCCAATATTGCGCTACCAATAGTCTAGCTGCTGATATTAAATTTAAGATCAATTTAGTCTCTATTGCCGTACAGTCCGTAATTATACCCAATAAAAACAACTGTGGAGTAAACTTTATCTTCTTTTTCAAAATATTTTGCATAATCCACAAAATTTTTATCCAAAATGCTTTGATTTTTTTATAAATCCACCGTATATGATAATAATAGTATCATCACAATTCAATTTGTATTAATGATACTCAGTTATCCAGTACTACACATCCATGGTTTCCTGCCATGAGTTTGCAAAATATGAATAAACATTTCCTAAACTAAGAACACATGACTTAAATACAACTTTGTGCATACTTACAAAAGAACATTTTTTCTGGTCTCTGTTTTATGCGGCATTTCCTCTAAGCTGGCTGGGGGAGTTGAAATCTACAAAGGGTTAAGGTTGAGATACAGTATTATAAAGGCTGTTGATCTAGATTAACCAACAATCTAAATAAATAAGATAGACACATATGTTGTACGATCTTTTGGTTGAGTAGTAGATTATTTCCCTTCTGATTCCATTCTCTGTCCTTCCTATTTATCCAAATCCCACCCATATAGTTAATTTTGACACTTGTGCCAGAGAGTGGCTACAGTACCAGGGCAACTGCTATGGATATTTCGAGGCCAAGAAGACATGGGAAGAAGCTGAGGTAAGAGTATGAGAGCTGGCATTTACCTGGGCTGATCAAGTTCATATTTTTTGCTATCTGATGCCTTCCTGTTATTTGTCTATATGGAAGTTAGCCAGGCAGACAGTTGGACATTAGTTTCACAAAACTACATCTCCCTCCACATTCAGGATCAGCCAACTGTGAGAGTTTTATTTATTTATTTATAAAAATTATTTGCTGCCCATCTCATATTCTACAATTCTGCGTAGCTTACAACATAAAAAGCATTGCAGGATGCAGAGAAGTGTTGAGGCTAACCACAAGTAAACCATATTATGGTTGGAAGGCTAGATGTAGGAGATGACCTGAAGGTGGGGTCAAATATGTCATCAGTTTGGAATCCTGACAGTCACAAGAGGCCCTCCTATGAATTCCATTGACTCTTATCTAGTACTAATTTGCTTTACTATTAGTAAATAAGATAATTGTATATAAGTACAAAGAACAAAGCCAAATGGAGAGAACGACTCATAACTCTCTTTTCTATTTAAAATAGTTTTCAACCATAAAAAAACCCATAATAATAAAAATACAATGTGGAAGCAAAAAGTCTGCTATGCGAATGAAAGTCACTATCATTGTAGTTTTAGCTAAGGTCTTGAGCTAAAAATGGAAACACATAGGTTCAGAGGTGGATTTCAGCGGGTTCTGACCAGTTCTGGAGAGCTGGTGGCGGACATTTTGAGTAGTTCGGAGAACCGGTAGTAAAAATTCTAACTGGCCCTGCCCCCATCTATTCTCTGCCTCCCAAGTCCCAGTTAATCAAGAGGAAATACAACATAAGGTATTTTGTTGTATCCTCTGAATACAACAAAATACCTTATGCCACCAGACTTGAAATCCTGGGTTTAGAAAATTTAAAACTACACCATCTTCGACATGACCTGAGTTTAACTCATAGAATCATCTATTACAATGTCCTTCCTGTCGAAGACTACTTCAGCTTCAATTGCAACAATACACAAGCAGACAATAGATTTGAGCTTAATGTTAACTGCTCCAATCTTGATTGAAGAAAATATGACTTCAGTAACAGAGTTGTTAATGCTTGGAATACACTACCTGACTCTGTGGTCTCTTCCCAAAATCCCCAAAGCTTCAACCAAAAACTGTCTACTATTGACCTCACCCCATTTCTGAGGGGTCTGTAAGGGGCATGCATAAGAGCACAAGAGTGCCTACCATTCCTGTCCTATTGTTTCCTATTGCTTCCTTTTGTTATATTCAATTAATATAGTTATTACATACTCATACTTATATATATGCTTATATAGTGTAAAGTTATTTCATGCTTATGCTTATATATACTGTGTGACAAAATAAATAAATAAATAAATAAATAAAAAGTAAATCCTGGTTACTTTTCCTGACACTAAGTCAGTAAGATAGAAACTCTTCAAGAGAAAATCCAGAGAACTTTACCTTCCAATAGCTTCACCTCAGGCCATTACCTAACTATGCCTAATGTTAGTTGGTTCTCTACCAGATATGACTATTTATGAATATATGAAACTTAGGACATGGGAGGTGGGAAAGTAGAAAGGGCTGGATAAACTCAACTGCTTAGTCTGAGGCAGAGTGGCATTGTCTTGCAGCTCAGAAAGGATATTTGGATCAAAACATCCATGTAGTTCTAGTGTCACTTTATGATTCTTGTCCATGTTGCATTGATTCTGGGCATGCCACTAGCTAGCTAGATGAAGAAGAAGGAGATGCAGATGCAGAAGAAGGAGACAGTACCACTCAAAGACTTTTTTTCCTTCATGTTGTCCAGATTGAATGCCAGAGTTACCATCGTGGGACCCATTTGGCATCCATTCTCACTCTTGCAGAGACTCTTGTAGTGGCTAATCACATCATGTCCTACCAGACTAAACCCAGTAATGTATGGATTGGATTGCACGACATTAGACATGTAAGTAACTAGAAGCTCTGTATTATTCTGCTCAATGTCTTCTAATACTTTATACTTTGCATGGCATGTAATTAAAAGTAGTCTCCTTTGAGTTGTGTTCATTATTTCATGGAGTCCAATCAATCGAGCTTTCTTGGTAATATGAAAATATATCTAGTATATTTCAATCAAGTCAATAGTCCTGTAATTCCCTGTTGGCAGCCTGGGATTAATCAGGTCTGACAACGTTGGCCAAGAATGCCGCCTTCTGATTGATGACAGAAATTGTCTGAGTTCTTCATAGGAATTATTGAGTAATAATAATTACTCAATAATTACTGCCATTCGTACCTCAATAACTGTCTGTTTTGGCCCAGAAATCAAACTGGACAGGTACAGACTTCAATGGATAGTTGTTGTTGTTGTTAGTTGCAAAGTCGTGTCCGACCCATCGCAACCCCATGGACAACATTCCCCAGGCCTTCCTGTCCTCTACCATCCTCTGGAGTCCATTTAAACTCATGCCTACTGCTTCAGTGACTCCATCCAGCCACCTCATTCTCTGTCGTCCCTTTCTTCCTTTGCCCTCAATCTTTCCCAGCATTAGGCTCTTCTCCAGTGAGTCCTTCTTTCTCATTAGGTGGCCAAAGTATTTCAGTTTCATCTTCAGGATCTGGCCTTCTAAAGAGCAGTCAGGGTTGATCTCCTCTAGAACTGACTTGTTTGTTCACCTTGCAGTCCAAGGGACTCGCAGGAGTCTTCTCCAGCACCAGAGTTCAAAGGCCTCAATTCTTTGGCGCTCAGCCTTTCTTATGGTCCAACCTTCACAGCCATACATTGCAACTGGGAAAATCATAGCTTTGACTATATGCACTTTTGTTGGCAGGGTGATGTCTCTGCTTTTTAGTACGCTGTCTAGATTTGCCATAGCTTTCCTCCCCAGGAGCAAGCGTCTTTTAATTTCTTGGCTGCAGTCCCCATCTGCGGTGATCTTGGAGCCCAGGAAAATAAAATCTGTCACTACCTCCATTTCTTCCCCATCTATCTGCCAGGAATTGAGAGGGCCAGATGCCATGATTATAGTTTTCTTAATGCTGAGTTTCAAGCCAACTTTTGCACTCTCCTCCTTCACCCGCATCAAGAAACTCTTTAGTTCCTTTTCGCTTTCTGCTATTAGAGTGGTATCATCTGCATATCTGAGGTTGTTGATGGATAGTTAGGACTACAGAAAAAATAATTGCAACTAGCCTGCTTTCCATAGAAAGTCTTTCTATTGCATGAGTCAGAAAGAGGGCTGAGAAAATATCTACAGACTTCTCACATATTGGATATAAACTATTTCAATGTCTCCCCTCAGGATGCTGCTATAAAATATTGCCTGCCAAAACAAAATAGATTAGAATAGAATAGAATAGAATAGAATAGAATAGAATAGAATAGAATAGAATAGAATAGAATAGAATATTGGTTAAGTGTGATTGGACACACAAGGAATTTGTCTTGGTGCACATGCTCTCAGTGTACATAAAAGAAAAGATACCTTCATCAAGTTAACAACCGGTTCTCCCGAATAGGTGCGAACTGGCTGAATCCCACCACTGCTCCAGGAGCTATTGGTTAGAACTCCCACCCTTCCCAAGTCCAGTTTTCTAGCACATGCAGCTAAGGGATTTAAAGCAACAGAATTTATTTCCACCATCATTGAGACCTTCCTTTTTATTTTTTAGCAGGGGTCTCCAAACTTGGCAACTTTAAAATTTGTGGATTTTAACTCCCAGAAATTCCCATGAAGGAAAATTTGAAGTCCACAAATGTTAAAGTTGCCAATGAGACCCCTGTTTTTTTAGGAAGAGAGAAACACAATGAACAACATACATTAGCTGACCTTCAGCATCTTTGGAGCAAGCTTTTTGCTTGGCTCTCTCCAAGGTCAGAGAAGTCATCCACCTCTTGCTACCTGAATGTAAATGGTTAAACTGAAATTATTAGTCCCTCGATGATAGATTATTATTTTATTTATTTTGCTGTAAACCTATAATGGCCTAATCTGGAACAGGGCCACTAGATATGGAGAAGAGGAACAATCTCCAAACTTGCAGTGGCAGGGGTATTTTTTTTAAATTAAGTAATACTAATGAGCTCTTTTTTGGCAGAAAGCTTAGGCTGACCATACTTAATGGCATTGATTCAGATTATTCCATTTTAGGATTAAGCAACTAAAACAACAAACTGGAACAGGATATTAGTCTGAGTGTCCAGCAGAATCCATGAACCTTGATTGAGAACAAGACAGGATATACTTGGAATACGGCATCAAGTTCTGGTCATCACGATACAAAAAATATATATATTGAGACTCTATAAAGAGTGCAGAGAAAAATAATAAAGATGATTAGAGGTCTGAGAGCTAAAACATATGATAAATTATTGTAGGAACTGGGACCATTTAAATAACAAAGAAGACTAGGGATGACATGATAGCAGTCTTTTATTTATTAATTTATTTGTCAATCATATATAAGATAACAAGTAAAAGTATAAACATAATTTGACTACATGAAAAGAGTAAATAAAAAGGAATATTAGGACAGGGACTGTAGGCACGCAAGTGCACTTATGCACGCCCCTTACAGACCTCTTAAGAATGGGAATATTAGGAATATTCTAATATTTGAGAAGCTATCACAAAGAAGAGGGAGCAGCCTATTTTCTAAAGCACCAGAGATTTCCTAGAGTGAGAACAAATTAATCAGTAGAATGGCATGTTTTCAGAAGTTGTAGGTACAATAATCCTGGAGTTTCTTAAAAAGAGTTTGGACAGCCATTTGTCCAGAATGGTATAGGGTCTTGTGCTTGGATTGGACTAGATCAGGGGTGTCAAACACAAGGCTTGTGGGTTGGATCCAGCCTCTGATGTGGTCAGATCCAACCTACGATGTGGTTGGATTTTATTTTTATTTTTATTTTATTTATTTATTTATTTATTTATTTATTTTGTCACAACAGTATATATAAGCATAAGCATGAAAATAACTATATAATATATAAGCATATATGAGTATGAGTACGTAATAACTATATTAATTGGATATAATGAAAGGAAACAATAGGACAGGAACAGTGGGCACATTTGTGCTCTTATGCATGCCCCTTACAGACCCCTTAGGAATGGGGTGAGGTCTATAAGGAACTGGCGTGTGGGGCCATCCTGGAAAAGGAAAGGGGCCGGCCTGTGTCGCTTTGACCCAGTCTCTGCAATGCAAAGAGGAAACATCAGGTCAGCATGGCTTTGGCCTACCCAATATGAAGAGGAAGCATCAGGCCAGAGTGGCGTTGGCCCTGTCTATCCAGTGTAAAGAGGAAACATTCCATCAGTTTGGGGACTGGCGTCAAGCTGGCCATGCCCACCCAGTTGTCCATGTCTGCCCAGTCAGCCATGCCCAATAAGTGGTGTCAAAGTGACCACTCCCATCCAGTCTGCCATGCCTACCCGGCCCCCGGAGGTCAACCACAGCCCTGGTGTGGGCCCTCAATGAAATTGAGTTGGATATCCCTGGACTAGATGATCTCCAAGGTTTTGACCATCTCTGTTTTCAAAAGATTACAAACTACCCGGGGTACAGTTCCTTTTTGCTTTTGAGGGAGCAACTGTCCATTTTGCGTTCATCATGTCATGCTTCATTGAGTCCCAAAGGCTGGCTGGCTGGCTGAACATACCCCGTTCTTTAATCACTGCTTGTTTTTATTCCTCATAGATTTCACTAAATGGAACAACACAGCATGTCACAAACTGAATGCCTACATCTGCAAGCATGAATTGTAGGGAAGAGACCCTCATTCCAAAAGGTGAGAGGTTCACAGGAATTGGACTTACAGAAGAACAGAACTTCAGGCCCTCAGTTTTGAAGAGACATTCCTTTAAACGCAATTCATACAGATCATGCTCAATATAACTCATTGTACTTGGTATTAACTTTCTGTTCTGTTTCTGTTTGCATAAGAAATTTTAACAGAAAACTTTGGGAAGGCAGTTTTATGTTCTCTGCTGACAGTTACTGTACTTAACACGTCAGATTCTTTGGAACATTCCCTAATAATTAAAATAATAAAATATTCAATTATGTTGACACTTTCTTTGAGTCTTGATCATCCCAACATGTTTCTCAAACTCCTTTCAGGGGAGTGGTATCAATTAACGGAATAATTAAAAAGGTAAAGGTTCCCCTCACACATACGTGCTAGTCATTCCTGACTCTAGGGGGTGGTGCTCATCTCCATTTCAAAGCCGAAGAGCCAGCACTGTCTAAAGATGTCTCTGTGGTCATGTGGCTGGCATGACTCAATGCCAAAGATGGACGGAATGCTGTTACCTTCCCACCAAAGGTGGTCCCTATTTTTTTTACTTGCATTTTTAATATGCTTTCGAACTGCTAGGTTGGCAGAAGCTGGGACAAGTAATGGGAGCTCACCCCGTTACACAGCAGCACTAAAGATTCGAACCGCTGAACTGCTGACCTTTCGATTGACAAGCTCAGTATCCTAGCCCTTGAGCCACCGCGTCCCTCTTATGGAATAATTAAGGAACAAAATAATTTATATGACAAGGACATGAACAATTCTCTTAATCATTTCACTTATTTCCTTCCCAACATGATCAATTCCTGCAGTGCTCAAGTTGAAGGATAGACACAGAATAATTTACCTAAAGAGGTTCTTGCTTGCTTTCTATTTGAAATCAGTTCTTAAAATGTTATTTTACACACATACACAAATAACATGCATGGAAAGTGAGAAAGAGAGAGAAATGCCACAAAAGAATACATTTCTCTTACACTAATCAAAACTTGTCGATATATATTCATGTCATAGTATAAAATTTGATGCAAAGAAAAAATATCTGCTGTGAACTATGTGTAGGCACCAGGAAGGGCATCCGCCTAGTAAATGCTCAGCTCCACACAGTCCTCCCGATCCTACCCCGGATTACAGGGTCATAAAAAGAGAATATAGAGGGGCGTGGCCATGACCGTGGTGGGGTAAGGACCTTTCCTTCACTTCACAGGGCTTAATAATGAAGATTTATGAGGATTAATGCTGTTTGGAATGCACCGTTATGGATGAAAGTTAATAAATCATGAAGTGGAAGTGTTAATAGCCCAGCAGACTGAATTTAAAACTGGTAGGTCATCTGAAACTGCTTGAATTAAGGAGTTTTTACTGCGTGGGATGACCGAACTGGCAGATACAATGAGTTTGGAATAAACTGCTGTCTTTTGCTTTCCTTATTATAATTATCGTGTTCTGTGTTAAATGCTGAGGCTAAGGAATATCAAAGACTGAATTTGCTAATGAGAAGAATTTTAATTGAAGAGATCGATCTTTTGTGCTGGACTGACTGGCTGACTGGCTGAAGAAGCTTTTATTAGGTGGATAATTTTTTTTTAATTATTTTTCTTTTGAGAGGAAATTAATAGCTTGTTTATATTACAGAAAACAAAAAGGACTTTGTTTTGAAGTTCAAGCTGGTTTTTTTTTTCTCTGCCGACGTGGAGAAAAATGGCGCTGATTAAGCTGTGAGGTAATTGTGTTTCTTTGTGGAGTGAATATGACTCATAAGTTACTGATAAGCTACTAACGAGTGCAAATAAGCCGTTTCGCTTCAATTAAAGATTGTCGTCCCTTGATCTTCATCAAGACCCTCTGTAAAATTGGTTTGACTGCTGTCCTTTGATCTTCACTAAGACTCTTTGAAAAATTGGAATCCCAGTTTGAGAAATTTTTGGTTTTTTTTTTCAAAATGACTCAACAACTTTCAGAAACGCAGCAAATTGCTGCAGCTTTAAATAAAATTGGGGAAAAATAGCAGCACTATCAGGCGTATAGATAATTTGACATTTAAACTGACATCCGAAGTGCAAAATTTAAAGCAAGATATGAATGATAACTTTGCTAAACAAAAGAGGAAATGACAATGATTAAAGATGAAATGGAGCAGCTGCATGTGCATGAGGCAAAAGTAGATCGGCAAATTGGCAAAATATTTTATAAAATGAGCAGCAAGATAAGAGAATTTGTCTTTTGGAAGAAGAGATGAGGAAATATAATTTTGTTATTAGAGGAATCTCGGAAGAAAGGGAAGATAAATTGAAACAGCGGGTTTTGAAATGGATTAATGATTTGGATACGCAACTTACGTTCACAATAGCAGACCTGGCAAGCGTTTTAGAATTGGATATAGAAGGCAAAATGGTTCTAACAGGAATGTGCTTGTCAGGTTCGCAAATCTTGGTGATAAGTTGGAAGTTATGGCCAAGTTAAGAGAGTTGGGAGATGCTTTGAAGTTTGAAGGGAAGACTATTCAAGTCTTCCCGGATATATCAAGAGAAGAAAGGGCATGGAGATTTTTTTTAAAACCAATTACAAAAGTTTTGAGAGATAATGGAATTAAATACAATTGGAGGCCACCACAACAATTGAAATTTTTTATAAAGGAAGGATGCGTACAATCACCCCAGATATAGATGCATTATTATATTTACGGAGCTTGGACTGATTGAGATGGAGGATTTAATGGAGATAAAAGATCAAATGCTTCAGATGGGTGGAACATACGTGGAAACATCAATCTCAGAAGAAGAAAAAGGGGCTATTGGAGGCAAGACTCTAAAGGGTTAAAGAGGAAAGAAATATCACCTGTGTTGGTTGAACAGAAGAAGAGTCGTGAGGATACAGTAGGAGAAGAAGCAGATAAGAGTCTTGGAAAATATGAAGCTGAATGCGGTCATCGCTATCTTTTTTTGAGTGATGAATTTAAATAGACAGCCGAAAGAAGTGCCCGGGCATTGGCACGTCCCTCTCCCCATTCTCTTTATAGAGGCGAAACCGATGAGGATGTGGGGAAGAAGATTGTTTGTATTTTATTGTTTGTTTTGTTTTGTTTTTTTCTGTTTTCTTATTGTTGTTTATATGGTAGTTTAATGTCGGGTGGTGGGGGCACAGAAAGGAAGATGCGGGATAGGATTAAAAATTTATATTTTAAATGGGAGTTATAAAAATAATGTCATGGAATGTGAAGGGTACAGGAATCAGATTAAAAGAAGAAGATTGGAGCTTAAGATTAAAAGGATTTACCAGACATTTTATTTTTACAAGAAACCCATCAGAAATCTGAAGATTCAAATAGAATGTATATAAAAGGTATGCAAATATATGAAAAGCATTTGGAACTTCAAAAGCTAGAGGAGTTGCAACACTGATATCAGATAGGGTGTACTTTGAAAACATAAGGTAATTTTGGATGAAGATGGAAGATATGTAATAATTGTTGGAAATCTTAATGAGGAAAAAGTGACACTTGTTAATTTATATTTACGAATGAAAACAAAGAGAATTTCTTGAAAAATAACAAAAATTTTGGAGAATGAAAGTGTAGGAAAGTAATTGTGGCTGGGGATTTTAATTTAATCAGAGATAAAATAGACAGTACTAATCCCACCCGCTGTGGAGGAGCAAATAAAATGGGGATTTTAAATATGTGGATGCTTGAAGCGGCGTGGTTGATGTGTGGAGAGAGGTTAAAGGAATTGAGAGAGTATACACTTTTTTCTAAGATATATAATACATATTCTAGAATTGATTATATTTTTCTTTCTAAAGATTTGTTGAATAATGTGGATAAGGTAGATGTGGGAATTTTAAAGATTCTGATCATGCAGAAGTTATGGTGGACTTAGATTTTAATTTTGAGAAAAAGAAGCTATTGGAGATATGGAGAAATTGTATAAAATGAAAAGGATAAAAATGGATACTTAAAAATTGGAGGAAAGTTGGAGATTAAATGATAACGGGAGGTTAAATTTGAAATTGTTTGGGATGCGATGAAAGCGGTGTTTAGAGGAGAGTATCAAATTATCAAGTAGGAAATATAAAAATTATAAAAATTAAAATGGAAAGAGATAAAAATAAGATTAAAGAATTGGAAAATCAATTTTGCTTACTAAAGAAAAAAAATTCTTCAGGAGCTTAATATGTTAAGAAATAAAATGATAGAAGAAGATACAGAGTTAGTAAAAGAAATTTGAGATTTTTAAATAGGAATTTTTGAATTTAGTAATAGAAATTCTAAATTATTGGCAAAGATGGCGAAAGATAAAAGAGAGAAGAGAGAAATTGGAGTTTTGATAGATGATAGAGGTATAAGATGTTATAAAAATTAGAGAAATGTGAAGTGGTTAGAAACTTTTTCAGAATCTATATTCAAAGAAACCAATTAATCGGGAAAATTGCAAAGCTATTTAGAAAAGTATGTGGTGAAAATTGATCAAACATATAAGGAATTGATGGAAGAAGATATAACACAAGATGAGATTAATGGAATAATACAAAATTAAAATTAGGAAAGCTCCAGGTGAGGATGGATTACCTGTTGAGTTTTATAAAGAATTTAAAGAATTAATAATACCAAGACTGCAAAAATTATTCAATGGAATATTACATGGTGGGAAGTACCTTCGTCATGGAATAGAACGGTGATATCCTAATTCCTAAACCAGATAAAGATTTAGAAAGGATTGAGTCCTATCGGCCCATTTCTTTAATTAATCAGGATGCAAAGATATTTACTGCTATTATAAGTAATAGATTAAATAGATTTATAGATAGATATATAAGTTATAATCAAGTAGGCTTTGTGAAGGGTAGATACATGAGTGATATTGTTAGAAGAGTATTAAATATTATAGATGTAGCTGAATATAATGGTGATAAAATTGGTATAGTATCATTGGATATTTTTAAAGCTTTTGATTCTGTACAATGGGAAACAATTAAAGTAATTGTGGAGGCTTTAGGCTTTGGTAATAAGTTTATACATGTTATTTCAAAATTGTACCAAAAGAGCAGTGCAAGAGTGAAGGTGAATGGAATATTAACTGAAGAGATAAAATTAGAAGCTGGTACGAGACAAGGATGTCCCCTGTCCCCAACATTATTTTTATTGGCTATGGAAATATTGACAAAAATGATAGAAAAAGATGAAGAATTAGAAGGATATAAGGGGTATAAGATAAATTTGTATGGATGATACTTTAATTATTTTGAAAATGTAGAGAAAGATTTGAAAAGATATATAAGCATTTGATAGAATTTGAAGAAATGACAGGATTGAAAGTAAATTGGTCAAAGTCAGAATTATTGATGGATAGTAATGGTAATGAGTCTGAGAATATGCAAGAGCAATTTGGGATAAGGATTAAAACACATTGAAATATTTGGGTATAGTGCTTTCACTTAAGGTTAAAGAATTGAAAAACTTAATTATGATGTGGTGATTAACGAAATTGAGAAGAAGATAGATAAATATAAAATTTTAAAGTTGTCTTGGTTTGGTAGAATTGCAATGTGTAAGATGATGTTGCTGCCCAAGTTCAACTTTTATTCGAGATGCTACCACTAAATTTGACAGAGAAAGATATTGAAGGATATCAGAAAAACTGGATAAATTTTGCAATGGTGGCAAAAGACCCAGATTAGTGAAGAAAATGTGGTATCAAAATCAAAAGGAAGGTGGATTAGGAATCCCCAAATTATTTAATTATTACTGTGCGTATGGTATCCGGATAGTGGTAAAAATACTTAAAGGTGAAGATAATTATTGGAGAGATTTAGAGTTAAGGGATATAGAGAAATTTGGATCAAGGTGGTTTTTAGATAAAGCAAATTTAAAATGTGTAAGTAGAAGTTATTGGTTAAAGGGATTAAGTAAAATGTGGAACAAATTTGTTAAAATTTTAATTCGGATATAATCTTTTGGGGAGACAACTGGAATTTGGCGATTAAAAATAATATAAAACGTAATGAAGTGATTAAAGAGGAAAATATAGAAATTATTAAAGATTGGATAAAAGTTATGGGAAATGAAAGGAGGAATAAAGAAATTATTGAAAAATTAGGGTTAAGTTGGTTTGAAAAAATACAGATAGAAAAATGGACAAAAAAACTAAAGGAAAAAAAAAAGGAAAATTATTCGATAAATAGATGTGAAACTGAATTTGAATATTTAGTATCTCGGATTATGAAAGATGAAATTGGGCTAAAGGGACTCGTTAGTAGGGTTTATAAGATTATAAATTCTGATGAAAAATTACAAAGAGTGATGAGGACAAATTGGGAAAAAGATCTTAATATTGAAATACCAGAATCAGATTGGAATGTGAATTGGAAGAGTAGAATTATGAGAACTTTATCTATAAGGATTAAAGAGCACAATTATAAAGTTGTTTGGAAATGGTATTTGACTCCAGTAAGATTGTCACAAATGGATAAAAAAACTAGTAAAAAATGTTGGAGATGTGAGATGGAATTGGGGACTTATGAACATATGTGGTATAATTGTGATAAGGTTAAAAAGTTTTGGCAACAATTGGAGAAAATGATATTTGAAATGATGGGGAAAGTAATAACATTGAGAGTGGAAACTATATTATTGTTGGTAATTAAGGAAATAGAATTAACAAAATATGAAAAAGAATTGATTAGAATTATGATTATAATAGGTAGAATTATAATAGCTAGATATTGGAAACTAGATGTGATTTTTAGAATAGAAGAGTGGAATTCTGAAATGTGGAAATTAGCTTTAAATGATAAAATGACATGTGATATTAAAATTAGAAGTGGTGTGTATAAAGAAGATATTTTCTGGAAGACTTGGAAACCATTTGTGGACTTTGCGCTTGGAACATTGGACGCTTCAGTACCTGTACCTCGAGAACGTGGATTTTGGCAATCATGAGGATATATCCGAAGACCCAAATCTTCCTTTTATGTATAGCACAAGGGTGTAATAATGTATTTTCTTTTTGTTTGTTTGTTGCAAAAAAAATAAAAAAAAAATTAAAAAAAAAAAAAAAGAGAATATAGAATTAGACGACAACAATTTAAGTAATTTTTCTTAATTGTAAGAAAAAAGTGTGTTGCCAAATGTATTGATTGGTTATACCTAAACCAAATATTCAAATAACCTTCCAATCTTGACTCCGGGGATAAAATGTTTGTTCAACTCTAGGAAAAAAGGACATTTTCCTGATCATTGTGTAATAGAGATATTCTATGTGTCTTTTGAACCTTGTAATATCAAGGTTCCTCCTCCCATGCAGAACACAATTTCCATTTCTGTTTATTCGCATGTAAGTTTCTAAATCATTGGTTTTTATTCCATTAAGGGGTGGGGGTGGGGAGGGATCTACAAAACTGAACCTGTCAGAATTAATGTAAAAATGAGTCTATTTAGAAGGATTTAGAATATGTTAACACTGTCTAAACATGTTCATTAATGAAACATATATCAATATAGTAATGCCAACATATAGAATAGAATAGAATAGAATAGAATAGAATAGAATAGAATAGAATAGAATAGAATAGAATAGACTTTTTTATTGGCCAATTGTGATTGGACACACAAGGAATTTTCTCAGTGCATAGGCTCTAAGTGTACATAAAAGAAAAGATACGTTCATCAAGAATTCTAAGGTACAACACTTAATGATAGTCATAGGGTACAAATAAGCAACCAGGAAACAATCAATATCAATATAAATCATAAGGATACAAGAAGAGGGGTTCTTCTGCGCATGCGCGAAATGGCAGCATTTTAATTCTGTGGAGACGGCAGGCTGGGCGTTCCCCTGGCCGAGGTGCCATTTTGTCGACCACCGGGCTGCTTGGTCTCCTGCTCCGGGTTAATCAGCATGCCAGCAACCGAGGGAGAGGTCTCTGGACCTCGTTAGACCCTCGGTTGCCGAGTACGGAGCCGGAGTTCCGGATGAGCAGCGGATGGTGGTGGCCATTTTGGGATGTGGGGCGACGTTCCGGCCTGGCTCAGCTTGATTCCCCGCCATTGGGGGCGAGTCATTGGCCCCAATGGAAAGGGTGCACAACTTGGGTGTTCTCCTGGATGGATGGCTGTCGTTTGAAGATCATTTGACGGCCGTCTCCAGGAGAGCTTTTCACCAGGTTCGCCTGGTTCGCCAGTTGCGCCCCTTCCTTGATCGGGATGCCTTATGCACGGTCACTCATGCTCTTGTTACCTCTCGCTTGGATTATTGCAATGCTCTCTACATGGGGCTCCCCTTGAAGTGCACTCGGAGGCTTCAGTTAGTTCAAAATGCAGCTGCGCGGGTGATAGAGGGAGCCGCACGCAGCTCCCATGTAACACTACTCCTGCACAGGCTGCACTGGCTGCCTGTGGTCTTTCGGGTGCACTTTAAGGTTTTGGTTACTACCTTTAAAGCGCTCCAAAGCTTGGGGCCTGGGTACTTATGGGACCGCCTACTGTTACCTCATGCCTCCCACCGACCCATACGCTCACACAGAGAGGGACTTCTCAGGGTGCCGTCCGCCAAGAAATGTCGGCTGGCGGCCCCCAGGGGAAGATCCTTCTCTGTGGGGGCTCCTACCCTCTGGAACGAACTTCCCCCTGGCTTGTGCCAAGTGCCTGATTTTCGGATCTTTCACCACGAGCTGAAAACGTATTTATTTACTCGCGCGGGGCTGGCTTAAATTTTAAATTTTTAAATTTTAAATTTCTAGATGAATTTTAAGGGTTTTTAGATTTTAAATGTTTTAAATTTCGACCAATTATTTAATAAGTTTTTAAATTTTGTTTTAATTGTATATTGCTTGTGTTCTTATCTTTGGCTGTAAACCGCCCTGAGTCCTTCGGGAGAAGGGCGGTATAAAAATCTAATAAATAATAATAATAATAATACAAGCAACAATGTTCCAGTCATACAGTCATAAGTGGAAGGAGAAGGGTAATGGGAACGATAAGAGGATTAATAGTAGTGTAGATTTAGTAAATAGTTTGACAGTGTTGAGGGAATTATTTGTTTAGCAGAGTGATGGCGTTCTGGAAAAAACTGTTCTTGGGTCTAGTTGTTCTGGTGTGCAGTGCTCTATAGCATCATTTTGAGGGTAGAAGTTGAAACAGTTTATGTCCAGGATGTGAGGGGTCTGTAAATATTTTCACAGCCTTCTTGCCAAAAATGCCAATCTCTGTCTTATGCTATGGTTTAGTGCTAATGTGAAGGTTTATATCTGTGTTTCTCAGCTTTAGCAAGTTGAAGATGTATAGATTTTAACTCCCAGTGTCATGCCTCCAGCAAAGAGTTTGTGTTTGCGTATGTATATGCTGTTGTTATTCTGTAACATGTATTGAGCTGCATCCAGTGGCCAAAGACAAACCTTTCATTGTTTAGAATAGGGCTCTCCAACCTCAGCCACTTTAAGACTTGTAGACTTCAACTCTCAGAATTCCACAGCCAGCTTTGCTAAAGTTGGAGACCCCTGATTTAAAAAGTTGGTTTTAGTAGTGTTTTGACCCTACAGAGTACCTATCCTGCCATCCTTCTTCATTTTGGGGGGGGGGGGAAAGGAGGGTGAAGCCAGACTCCATTTTATAACATTCTGAGGAAACAGAAGCATCTGGAAGAATCCAGCCTAATCCATGACACATGTTCATCAGAGACTTGAACTTCATCTGTATTTGATAATTGTTACGCTCACCAGCAACTCAACATTGTTTGTTTTGTATTTGGATTCTTACTGTACGTATTTCTATTTTTCCCAGTTTCAGCTCATCCTGTCTGTAATGTATCTTTAAATGGTTTTGGCGGGAAACAAGCATGTTGCTGATTGGTTAAAGCCGCTGGTTGAACTGTATATAAGGAGAGGTTTTTCCCCAGCCTGGTTGCTGGGTTCACCCTATATTAAAGAGCTGTTGTCACTACCCTGGTCTCAAGCCTCGTTACTTCCCGAACTTAACACTGGCGACGAGGATGGGATACCGAGGCTAAAGAGCACCAGGACGAGCTGAAGCACGGAAGAACCGAACCCAGCAAACTCAGGGCAGAAACGCGGAGATGGCCAGCTACACTCTGCCCGCGCCGTTTGACCCAGCCAGGGAGAAATGGGGAACGTACATGACCCGTTTCGAAAGCTTCCTAGAGGCAAACGAACTGCAAGGAGTTCCAGACAACCGCAAAAGGGCATACTTCTTGAGCCACTGCGGTCCCGAGGTCATTGACATTGCGGAAGCCCTGGCAGAGCCAACGCCGGTACAATCGGTATCGTGGCAAACTCTGCAGAATCTATTGAAGAACCATTTCGCGCCAACACCGTCCAAATACATACGGCGTTTTGAATTTGGGGAGCGCAGACAGCAAGAGGGCGAATCCATCAGCGATTACATGGCCGCCCTGCGAAAAGCCTCCAAGGACTGTGGGTACCGAGACTTGGATGAGGAGCTGTTAGAGCAACTCATCCGGGGGGTCAGAGACATTCGTTTGCGGAGGCGGCTGCTATCGAAAAGCAATCTAACGCTGGCAAACGCTCTGGACGAAGCCAGAGCTCATGAGATGTCGACCCAAGCGGCGGAAACCCTACAAAAGCCACTCACGCCAACGGCGAGCGCGAGCGCGAAATCAACACCGGTCCACCATGAAGAAATCCAGACCGAATCAGACGGCGAGGATGAGGAAGGAGTTTGCCTCACCGAGAGAAGGGGCAAAGAAGACCGGGATGAATGCGGAAGTTGCGGAGGGCAACACCAGCGTCAACGATGCAAGTTCAAGGACGCTACATGTCGGTGCGAGAAGAAGGGCACCTGGCTCAAGTCTGTCGAGCACCCCAACCTTCCGCCGAAAATTCAAACCAACCAATCAGGCGCAGGATCGGCAAGGCGACCCGCGATTGGTCAAAACAAAAGGCGCGAACTCAAATCGAGCGACCGTGATCATAGGCCGTGCAGCAACCCGCGTCGAGAAGAAAATCTTCACTAAACCGAAAATCGAAGAGTGCCGTGCCGACTAGAAGTGGACACAGGGTCAGCGATCACAATCATGTCCTGGGACACTTTTAAAGCTTTGCCAAGAATCGTAAGCGCAAACTGCAAACACAACGGCCACGAGTGCACGACTACCAAGGGAATCGCATCCCTGTTCGAGGACCACCTCCATCCAGCGTCGAGTACGGACCACACAAGAAGACCCTGCCCATCACGATAGTCGAAGGGACCCTGCCAAGTCTGTTGGGACTAGACTGGTTCCGTGGCATTGGGCATGGGAGTGACTGGCATCTACAGAAGTGACTTTAACCTAAAAGACACACTCATGAACGAGTTCAAGATGTCTTCAAGGACTGCCTGGGCAAGTACAAGGGACCCCTATTTCCTTCAATTTAGACCCCAGGTAGCCCCATTAGGTTAAAGGCAAGGAGAGTCCTTTGCCCTTAAACCTAAGATTGACAAGGAGATAGACAAGCTCATCAGTCAGGGATTCTGGTGCCAGTCGATCACGCAAAGTGGGAGGCAATCGTCACCCCAGTGAAACCAGATGGGTCAGTTAGAATCTGCGCTGACTACAAGGCGACGTTAAACAAAGCCTTGCAGAAAAGCGCTTACCCGGTCCCCGTGGTGCAACACTTGCTGCACTCGCTGGGACAAGGACACGTTTTTGCCAAGTTAGATTTGGCTCAAGCCTATCAACAACTGCCCGTAGACGCCAACACAGCCGAAGCCCAGACGATTGTGACTCACAGAGGTGCTTTCAAGTGTACCCGGTTACAGTTTGGGGTGAGTGTGGCACCTGGTCTATTCCAAAATTTAATGGAGCGACTTCTGCAAGGGCTCCCGGGGGTAGTCCCCTATTTCGATGATGTATTGATATCAGCCGAAAATTTAGAAGAATTGGGGGAGCGCTTGAGAAAAGTTCTGGGCATTTTCCGGTCAGCCGGTCTAAAGGTTAAAGTGAACAAATGCCAGATAGGGGTAGAATCCGTAGAGTTCTTGGGCTACAGAATAGACAAGGAGGGAATTCACCCCACTGAAAGCAAGGTCAAGGCAATACGAAAGGCTCCAGCGCCCAAAAAACAAACCAGAGCTACAGGCATTCCTGGGTCTAGTGAATTTTTACGCGGTCTTTTTAAAAAATAAGGCAACCGTTGCCGAGCCGCTACATAAGTTACTGGGAAAGAATACTGCTTGGTCTTGGGGAAAGTTGGAAGCTAAGGCTTTCGAAGCAGTAAAAAACCTACTCTCGAGCAATAGCTTACTGATTCAGTATCATAGCTCATTGCCATTGGTCTTAGTCTGCGATGCTTCCCCTTACGGGGTGGGGGCTGTGCTCAGCCACAGGCTTCCAAATGGCACAGAAGCCCCAATAGCCTTCTACTCCAGAACGATGTCCTCGACAGAGAAGAACTATAGCCAGTTGGATAAGGAAGCGCTAGCTATTGTGTCAGGGGTTAAAAAGTTTCACGAATATGTTTTTGGTAGAGACTTTGAAATTGTGACAGACCACAGACCACTGTTAGGGATACTGGCTGGCGACCGCCCAACGCCTGTGGCACTTTCGCCACGATTGACCCGATGGACTATCTTCTTAGCCGCCTACTCCTACAAACTGCAGCATCGGCCGGGAAAGGAGTTGGGGCATGCGGACGCATTAAGCAGATGCCCACTACCAGGGGCGATCGAAGACCCCACTCCGGGGACGCCCATACTGTTAATTGACTCTCTGGACTCTGATCCAGTCACATCTAAGGAGGTGGCTCGGGCGTCATACCGGGACATTACTTTGAGAACTGTACTCGGTTGGGTACAAAGAGGGTGGCCCGCTGCGCCGGGCGAGCGGTTTAAAGAATTTGTAAAAAAACGTGGGGAACTGTCGGCTCAAGGGGGGTGCCTGCTATGGGGGGATAGAGTGGTGATCCCAGAAAAATTGAGGAAAAGGGTGTTGGACCTCCTCCACGAGGGTCACCCAGGGATCGTTAGGATGAAGGGTCTAGCGAGAAGCTATGTGTGGTGGCCCTTAATGGACTCAGAAATTGCTGAAAGGGTAGGGAAATGCCAGGCCTGCCAGGAGTCCAGACCGCTACCCCCAACGGCCCCGGTTCGGGAATGGGAGAAACCCCAGGGCCCCTGGTCTAGAATACACATTGATTTTGCCGGCCCATTCCACGGCCAAACCTTCCTGGTCGTAGTAGACGCCTACTCCAAATGGCTGGAAATCATTCTCATGAGATCCATGACAGCCGAGACCGTGATCTCAGTCCTACGACACCTATTTATAACCCATGGGTTGCCCGACATGCTAGTTTCCGATAACGGCCCGCAATTCACGGCAACCCAATTTGAGGAGTACTTGGCAGAAGAGGGCATCCGACATGCCCTCTCGGCGCCTTTCCACCCTGCGACGAATGGCCTTGCAGAGCGTTCCGTCCGGAGCGCAAAACAGGCATTGTCCAGACTTAAGCCAGGCGACTGGCAAACAAAAATCGATGTTTTCCTGGCCGTCCAACACAGAACTCCCTGTGTCACAACCGGCAGAAGCCCAGCCGAATTATTAATGGGCTGAAAGCTCAGGTGCCCCCTAGACCGCCTAAACCCAAACTATACGCCGGAGGGTTACAATAGGAAAAACAAGAGAAATGGACATAGGCGACCGAGTGTGGGCACATAACTATGGTGAAGGCCCAACCTGGATAGCAGGACAAATCCTGAACAGAACAGGTCCAAAATCATACTTGGTGGAGTTAAAGGACGGCTGAGTATGGAGGCGCCACATAGACCAAATACGAAAACGCATAGCCGAACAAACTGAGCTAATCGAAACGGGCCCTGACTTTACAATGTTTGATTCCACAGCTGACTCAAACCCGGATAAATCGCAGGACTTATCTGAAATTCCGGAGGTCCAGCGACGCCCACAGGTTCCAGTAGAAAACAGCAGGGACGACTCTGCTAATAATCCAGGGCCGGATGGCCTAGAGAAGGAGCTTAGAGGAGCAAACAGCCCCTCCGGTCAGCTCGACCCACTCCCAGGGAATGTACTGCGCAGGTCCGAAAGAGTCAGGAGACGCCCAGTCTATTTGCGTGATTACGTTGAAAAATAATATGTAAATATCATGTAAATAGGGGTAAAGTGTTTTCTGGGGGGAAGGAGTGTAATGTATCTTTAAATGGTTTTGGCGGGAAACAAGCACGTTGCTGATTGGTTAAAGCCGCTGGTTGAACTGTATATAAGGAGAGGTTTTTCCCCAGCCTGGTTGCTGGGTTCACCCTATATTAAAGAGCTGTTGTCACTACCCTGGTCTCAAGCCTCGTTACTTCCCGAACTTAACACTGTCCCTTTAATAAAGCACCAAGATCTATGCACGTGGTCTGGTTTATTGAAAGATAGGTGGAGTCAGCTGCTTGTTGATCTACATGCATGTGTAATGAGGACAGAACGTCCAGAGTTCCTCAGCCAGCATGGAAAAGAGGTTGTGTGTCAGGCTGCAGTTTTTTTTAACCTTGGCTTCACTAAATTGAAGAGAAGGGAACAGATGAATGGAGCACCAAGCTAACTGCACTCAGTTGGGATTTCCTATGTGAACCCAGCTGCAGATAGATCTACAAACCTAAATGAGATTAAAAAAAAAGATTACAGATAGAACAGAGTAACAGGGTTGGAAGGGACCTCGTAGGTCATCTAGTCCACCACCACCTCCCTGGAGACCCTACACCATTTCTGAGAAACGGTAGTCCAATCTCTTCTTGAAAGCCTCCAGTGATGAAGCTCCCACAACTTTGAAGGCAAGCTGTTCCATTGGTTGATTGTTCTCACTGTCAGAATATTTTTTCTTATTTCCAGGTTGAATCTCTCCTTGTTCAGTTTCCATCCATTATTCCTTGTCTTGTGCTTCAGGTGCTTTGGAGAATAACTTGACCCACTCCTCTCTGTGGCAGCTCCTCAAATATTGAAATACTGCTATCATGTCTCCCCTGGTCCTTCTCTTCACTAGACTAGCCATGCCCAGTTCCTCTAACTGTTCGTCATATGTTTTAGTCTCCACTCCCCTAATCATCCTGGTTGCTGTCCTCTGCACTTTTTTTAGAGTGTCAACATCTTTTTTATAGTGTGGTGCAGGGGTGAAATGCTCTTGGTTTGGACCCGATCCAGTAGCGATGGTGGGTGGTTCAGAAAACCGGTAGCAAAAATCCCTGCCCCTCCCATGCCCAGCTGAGCTGTGCGATCATCAGAGGTTGTTTTTTTTAACTTTTAAAAGCATTTTTTTCTTCAGCTGAAAAAATGCTTTTAAAAGTAAAATAAAAAGCCTCTGATGATCGCACAAGTCAGCTGGGATCAGCATAACCCTTTAAAAGCATTTTTTCTACGACTTCTTCAGCCGAAGAGATTGTAGAAAAAGTTTTAAAAGGTTCCTCTGGTGATCCCAGCTGAGTTGCCTGATCATCAGAGGCTTTTAAAAGCATTTTTTTAACAACCTCTTTGGCCAAGGAGGTTGTAGAAAAATGCTTTTAAAAGTAAAAAAAAAATGGCCATGCCCACCCAGTCACATTACCCACCACCACCATAGAACTGGTAGTAACAAATTTTACATTTTTTTTAATTTGAATTTATATCCCGCCCTTCTCCAAAGACTCAGGGCGGCTTACATTGTGTTAAGCAATAATCTTCATCCATTTCTATATTATATACAAAATCAACTTTTATTGCCCCCAACAATCTGGGTCCTCATTTTACCTACCTTATAAAGGATGGAAGACTGAGTCAACCTTGGGCCTGGTGGGACTTGAACTTGCAAGCAGCTGTGTTAATAACAGACTGCTTAGTCTGTTGAGCCACCAGAGGCCCCTTTCATTTCACCCCTGGTGTGGTGACTAAAACCGGATGAAGTATTCTAGGTGTAGTCTTACTAAGGCTTTATAGAATGGTATTAGTATCTCGCTTGATCTTGATTGTATCTCTCTGTTAATGCAATTTAGGATTGCATTGGCTTTTTTGGCTGCCACCACACACTGCTGGCTCATATTTAACTGGTTGTCCACTAAGGCTTCAAGATCCGTCTCACAGTTACTGCTATAAGCCTGGTTTCACCCAGTCTATATGTGTACTTTTGGTTTTTCTTGCCTAAGTGTAAGAGTTTACTTTTCTCTACATTGAATTTTATTTTGTTAGATAGGGCCCAATGTTCAAGTCTGTTAAGTCTGTTAAGATACTAAACTCTGTCTTGGGTGGGTGGGGACAGGTTTTCCAGTGCTGAATTTGGAGATTTCTTTGCTTCATTATTAAGGAAATCCTGTTAACCTTACCTTTCACCCTATTATAGTTTTTTGTGTGTTACAAAACATAATATTCATCTTCAAGATTAAGACAGGATTGGTGGACTTTATGGAAAATCTTGGAGACTTTAGCAATGGAAAAAAATGAATTCTAGACCAGGGGTCACCAACCTTGGTCCCTTTAAGACTTGTGGACTTCAACTCCCAGAGTTCCTCAGTCAGCTTTGCTGGCTGAGGGACTCTGGGAGTTGAAGTCCACAAGTCTTAAAGGGACCAAGGTTGGAGACCCCTGGTCTAGATGGTATAAGAGAGTAGAAACTCAATATCTAAATATAGAACCCTAAAGGAGGAATATATCTAGTTAGATTGATTAGATTGTTAAGGACTATTAAGGTAATTGAATGGGATAGAGGCAGTGGTAAAATCCTCTGCCACCGGTTTGCTGTCTGCATATGTGCAGTATGCACCAAATGTGCACTTTGTGTGGAAAAAGGAACCGTTTGAAGGTAAGTAGAATAGCGCGGGTGGGGGGAACAGCTGTGTCGTGTGATTTAGATTCGCTAGAAAGTAAGATTTCCTGCTTTCCAGCGAACATAAATCATGCGGTACAGCTGATTGTTGGAAATACTGGTTCACACAAACCAGTAGCTTTTTTTTTTTTTTTACTACCAGTTTGCCCGAATTGGTAGCTTTTATTACCACTAGTTTGCTAGAACCGGTACAAACCAGTACACATTGGCATTTCATCCCTGGATAGAGGGAAAAGTTGACTTATAAGTTAGTAGTGGGAAGTCAAGAGGGCATTCCAAGGTCTTGAGTCTTGCTCTTGGGTTGTCCAGATGTCAGGTAGAACTTGAAGAGTCCCTATAAGAATTTCCAAATATTTCCACAATCATTATATGGAACTCTTGAAGAGACTTCAGTCATCATGTACTTTATAGCAGTTTTCCAACTTCCTAGATTATTCCCAGTATGATTTCGGTAAACATTAGAACATAGAATAACAGAGTTGAAAGGGACCTTGGAGGTCATCTAGTCCAATTCCTTGCATGAGCAGGAGAGTCTATACCATTTCAGACCAGTGGCCATCCAGTCTCTTCTTGAAAACTCCAGTGATGTGACATCCAACAACTTCTGATGACAAGGCATTCCTCTGGTTGAATATTCTCACTGTTAGGAATTTTCTCCTTGATTAGTTTCCATCCATTGATTCTTGCCCTTGCCTTCTGGTGCTTTGGTAAATAGTTTTCACCCTTCATCTTTGTGGCAGCCCTTCAAATACTGGAATACTGCTATCATATCACCCCTAGTCCTTCTTTTTGCTGAATGGAATGGAAAGAAAAGCATAGGGTACACTCAGCGGTAAAATCCTCTGAAGTCTGCTACTGGTTCTGTGAATCTGCTACCAAGTGCACGCTTCACGAACATGCATGCCTGAGGTGCACCCATGGAACTCTAATAAAGGAACATTTTGAAGCCTTCCAAGTCTGCAAAGGTAAGTAAAACAGCAAGGGGGGAGGAATCTGCTGTGCCACATGATTTAGATTAGCTAGAAAATAGGAAATCCGGACTATTCTAGCTAATATAAATTGTGCATCACAGCTGATTGTTGCCCAGCTGATAGTCAGAAATACCAGTTTGGCCAAACTGGTAGCGTTTTTTACTACCTGTTCTCCCAAACCGGTCCTAACTGGTAGCATTTCACCCCGGGGAACACTTTGATCTTTAATAAGCCACAGCAATACTCTATATTGAGAAGAAAGCAGTTTATTATGCAAATGTGCAGACAGATATATATCCCTACTACCAGTAAGATTCAGGTTTAGCATCAGATTAATTCTGAAAAGGTGAGAGGATGGTAAAAGAGGAAAGCTATGCTGCTAACTATGCACCTTATAGAGGAGGACATGTCCAGTTTTATTTAAAGAGAGAATTTTTTGTTAAAATACATTTTCCTTTCAAAAGCATTTGATATAATTGAAGATTATATAATGGAAGATTATATAATGGAAGAAATGAAGAGACAAAGCAGAGTTAAGCTGAATTCTTGCCCCAAATTTCCATGGTCTTCTTCAGGAGAAGAGAGGCGCGTTTTACTCCTTTGTTTCTCATATAAACGTGATGAAGTGAACAGGAACATAATTGTCACAGGTAACAACAATGTATTTTGTCCACGTGCTTCCTTGGTAGCTGCAGCTATTAGGAGGGGAGCCACTGGTATATATGCAATCAACCAAATCGAAAGAAACGGTGCTGGTAATGGCAGCTGGGCCCCTGACGTTTTGGCACACTTGTTGGACTACGGAGCCAGGCGCAAAGATAAAAGTGTTGCGGGGTTTGCAACGAGGGTTGGTCATGCGCCGACGCCGCATCTGGTTGTCACAATATACATTTTTCCTGAGCGGTGGATATTGGCTGTTGCTGTCAATGTGCTTATTCGTGAATGCAGCCCAGGTTTGACCTTGGCTGGGCACGACCAGCAGAGCCCACAAAAGAAAGGCCAAAGAGACCACCAGCAAGCAGGAGATCTTGGAGGCGAGCATGTTGGGAGACTCCAGGAATCTGCAGAGATCAGAAGCAGAAAAGAGGTGAACATTCTGAGTGATCCTTTGACGCCCTCATCCAACATTAAGAATTCCCAGGTGTTGACAAGATCATCACTCAGCTCTAGTTTGTTCACTGAGTGGTCTCCTTATCTGGTATCAAATTAAATATTTGTGTGTATACAAGTAGTCCTTGAGATGCAGCAGTTTGTTCAAAATTACAACAGCTTGAAAAACGTGACTTACAATCATTTTTCACAATTATGGCATTTGCAGCATCCCCATATTCATGTGATCAAAATTCAGATACTTGGCCACTGGTTCATATTTATGACCATTGCTGGGTCCCAAGGTCATGGGATCCCCTTTTGTGACCTTTTCACAAGCAAAGTCAATGGGGAAGTCATTTATCAACTGGGTTACTAACTGCAGTGGCTCATTTAACAACTGTGGCAAGAAAATTTGTAAAATGGGGCAAACTCACTTAATAAATGTCCCACAACAGAAAATTTTGGGCTCATTTGTGGTTGTAAGTTGAGGACTACCTGTATTTGTATATGTGTGTGTGTTTATATATAAATAAATAAGCATGTACAGATACCTAAATAGAGATACAGGTATACAAAGAGAGACATTGATACCAGTGTGGGTTGCTACCGGTTTGCACTGGTTCGTGCGAACCGTTCATGAAAATATGGCCAAGGTCGTTGAACCGTTAACGATGACCGGCTGGCCATGCCCCCGAACCAGTCTCCCAGTCGCCGCTCGCTCACCCCAGCTGCCATGTTCGTCACCGCCATGTTTTTCACACATGCGCATCCCATTGCCTTGCAAGCCTGATCATGATGTGAGAGTACCTGGCTTCCCAATTGCCCCATCCCCACCTTCTGGAATGGCGGTAGCAGCTCCGGAAGAGGACAGAAACAGCCTCGTGTTGTGCTACCCAGCTGCCTTGGGAGCGAGAGGGATAAAGAGGCCAGCTGACAGCCCAAAGCATTGCTTGCTTTGCTCTCCCATCTTGCAAGTTTCACTGCCCTTTCTCTTGCTGTGTGGATCTCCTGATCTTTGAGAATGCAGCTTCTCCCTAAATGAGAAAGCTGGCTGCAAGATGAGGGGAGCCAAGAAAAGATGGGGGAAGCAGGTGATCAAAGCAAGCGAGTGAACTTTTACCTGCTGGCCTCCTTATTTCCTCTTGCTCCTGAGTAAAAAGGAGGGTGGGGGAAAAAAGGTGGAGGCTGCTCTTTGTGCGAGTGCCTCCTGGGCTTTGCCTGTATGCGCTGCCTCTAAAGCAGAGGTCTTCAAACTTGGCAGAATTCTGGAAGCTGAAGTCCACAAGTCTTAAAGCTGCCAAGTTTGAAGACCTCTGCTCTAAAGCGGTGAGTTAAAAAAATGAGATGGTGGGGGGAAGAAAAAAAAGGCAGGGCAAGCCAAGCAGCTATTGCTCTGGGAGGATGTGTGTCGGCATCGCAAGGGGAATGGCAGGCTCATGGGGGAGGGGGAAAGAAGAAGAGAACAAGACCACAACAAGGGTGGGGGGAGAAAAGGGCAGTTGTGATGTTGGTGCTCAGGGCTCTGACGCAGTCTCAAACCTTTTCCTTTGCCGGGGAAGTGGATGGCTCTGTCATCTATCAGGTATGCATGCACACACACACACACACACACACACACACACACACACACACACACACACACGAGAATGAGGGGGGGGGAGAAAGAGAGAAATGAGAAAGAGAGAGGCAGATGGGTTTCCTGCCTAAGCAGGGGGTTGGACTAGAAGACCTCCAAGGTCCCTTCCATTATTCTATTCTATTCTAAATCTATTTCTACTATAGCTTTGTTCCCCCCCCCATAAACTTTATTAACTTTTTAAAAGCATAAAATCCTACACCACTTCAGAAAAGTGGTTATCCCACGTTTTCTTAAAAGCTTCCAGTGTTGGAGCATTCACAACTTCTGGAGGCAACTTGTTCCATTGATTAATTGCTCTAACTGTCAGGAAATTTCTCCTTAGTTCTAATATGCTTCTTCATTAGTTTCCACCCATTGCTTCTTGTCCTGCCTTCAGGTGCTTTGGAGAATAGCTTGACTCCCTCTTCTTTGGGGCAGCCCCTGAGATATTGGAAGACTGCTATCATGTCTCCCCTAGTCCTTCTTTTCATTAAACTTGACATGTAAATTAGAACACTTGCTAAGCAACCAGCCATTAAGCGAGGACCACTTGTATTTGGTTTGCTTTAATGGTTCAGGGCTGTATGGAATCTGGTTTCCTTTGACCCTTTGGGGGATTGCAAAAGGTCCGGATGATGGAATCCTTGTAGGGGGAACTAGGATTGTGACCACCTAGCCATGCCCAGACAGTCACATGACCTACAAGCCACACCCACATAGTCACATGACCTACAAGCCATGCCCACATAGTCTCATGACCAACAAGCCACACCCACCAAACAAGTCACAGCCACAGAACCAGTAGTAAAAAAGTTTGAAACCCACCCCTGATTTATACATATTTAGAAGACTTATGTGTTAAATCTAGTAACTACATAGCAGCTAGTTTCTGTTTGAACAATTACGAACTGATCACCTGGGGAATTTCATAGGAGAAGGTATGCTCCTTCCCATATTTGGGTAGACCAGGTTTCCATAATAGACTAGTCTCACGGGAAAAAATACTTAATCTCTCCCCTGATACAGCCAACAAAGCCATAGGCTCTCTTCGCTTTGTGGCCTAAGCCTGGCTGCTTGCATATTAGGAATGGCTAGCTGATGAGAACTAAATAGCTTGGAATAGATCTATACTAGTCTCCTTTTAATTCTTTGTTGGTAAATATAAATTTAACACAAAAATAGTTCCTTGTGAAAGTGACTGCCTGTGAAGGCTCCTGGACTGGGGCTGAAAGGCGAAAGTGGTAACAGTCTCATATTTGGGTAGACCAGGTTGCCCTGATAGATCGGTCTCACTGGAAAAAACACTCATAGAAGAAGGTGGATCTGAATCAGTAGTGGGTTGCTACCGGTTCGTCCCAGATCTGGCAAACCGGTAGCGGCAGTGGCAGGAGGCTCCGCCCACCCATCTGGACGTCTCTGCACATAAGCTTCTGTGCATGTGCAGAAGCGTCGTACGCGCGCATGCCCACGAGCAAACTGGTAGTGACTGAAATTGAATCCCACTACTGATCTGAATGGTGATTCAGATTTACATCCCAGGGAAGTAACCTGGGATGTAAATGTTGCTCAGTGGACAGAGAAGAAAAGGCACAAAATAATCAGCCATAACAATACCATGTATTGAGAAGAAAGCAGTTTATTATGCAAATGTGCAGATAGATTAATATCTCTACTACCAATAAGATTCAGATTTAGCATTAGATTAATGCTGAGAAACTGGAGGAGATGGGAAGAAAGGGCAGCTGTGTTGCTAACAATGGTTTGCATAGAGAAGAGAGGAAGGAAGTCATCCACACAGGAAGGCAAGGCAACTGGCCTCAAAGCTACAAATCCAGATCTATTTAAAGAGAGAACTTTTATTAACATACATTTCGTTTCAAATTATTGATATAATTGAAGAGATAAAGCAAAGCTGAATTGAATTCTTGATCCAAGCTTCCAGGGTTTTCTTTAGGAGACAGGTTTCACTTCTTTGCTTCTCATACAATTTGAACAAAATGAATGGGCAGATATCATATTTTTGGTATTTTTGGTATAAGGTGCAATTTGAGTGCACCTTATACACAGAATGTAGACCCGTCCACTCACTGGCCCCTGCCCTTTGGCCTCTGTGGAGTCAGTGCACATTGCGAGGTACAAGGTCTGAACAGTAATTCGGCCCTGTAAATCCTTGGTCAGACAACTGAGTCAACTGTCAACAGTTTTCAATACACATACAAAGCAAGAGGAAGACATAACCTAATCAAGAGGAAGACTTAACCTAATCAAGAGAAAGACATAACCTAATATGGCAGTTGGAGAAAGAGATAACCTAATTTGGCAGTTGGGGAAACAGATACTTAAAATAACAATTCATGCTACGTGACAATTGTATAATCATGCTTTACCCCCTGTTTGCTACTCAATAAAAGGTGTGCGCTCAGAGCAATCTGGGCTCACCCCATCCCGAGAGAACAATGGTGTCTGAGTCCTTATTGGGAAGGTAGCCCGTGTTCCTAACACGCACCCTTGCGAGGGCCAGAGTCATTTGCAAACAGCATCCCTGCGGGGACCCTACGAGTCAGCGAAGAAGACCCACCCTAGATGACAACGACGCAACAGGCCTCTGCCTCCTAGCAGTTTACCTCCTTGCAGCAAGCAGCAAGAAGAAGCAGCCCATTTCAGCTTGAAATGAGCACAGCCTAATTAGCACAAGTTGATTGTCCGTTGGATCGGCCTCCCGACTCTCAGCTGTTTCAGGCTGCAAGGATTGCCATTGCCTATTGTTGCGCAGGCCTCTGCTGCTTGCTGCAAGGAGGTAAATTGCTGGGAGCATTTTTTTTTCTTGTGCTAATCAAGCTATGCTGAAAACGAAAATGGGAGTAAAATAGGCTGTTTGCTGTTTGCTGCAATTGAGGCAAAATTTCTGGGAGGCAGAGGCAAATTTCTTTTTCTTGTTTTTAGGTGCGTCTTATAGTCCGAAGCGTCTTATACTCAGAGAAATATGATAATTATCACAGGTTACACAAATGAGTCTTGTCAATCTTGTTCCTTGCTAGTTGCAGGAATGATGTGGAGAGCCAACAGTATGCACACTATCAACCAAATTGAAATAAATTGTGATGTGGATAAGAGCAGTTGTGTTGTTAACTATGGACCCTCTAGAGAAGGAGGAAGGAAGGAGGTCATGCATAGTCAGATCCAGGGGTGAAATGCTCCCGGTTCAGACTGGATCGCCTGATCCAGTAGCGATGGTGGCTGGTGGTTCAGAGAACCGGTAGCAAAAATCCCTCCCCCCCACATGTACAGTTGAGCCATGCAATCATCAGAGGCTTTTTTTACTTTTAAAAGCATTTTTTCTTCGGCCAAAAAATGCTTTTAAAAGTCAAAAAAAAAAAAGCCTCTGATGATCGCGTGGCTCAGCTGGGATTGTCAGAATCCTTTCAAACCATTTTTTCTACAAGCTCTTTGGCCGAAGAGGCTGTAAAAAATGTTTTGAAAGGGTTCTTGCGATCAGGCAACTCACTTGGGATCGTCAGAACCCTTTCAAAGCATTTTTTCTACAAGCTCTTCAGCTGAAGAGGTTGTAGAAAAAATGCTTTTAAAAGTTAAAAAAAAAGTTGGCCATGCCCACCCAGTCACATTACCCCCCCCACCAAGCCACGCCCACAGAACCGGTAGTAAAAATTTTTACATTTCACCCCTGGTCAGATCCCAAAGTTGTTGGCTTCAGAATTACAAGTCCAGATCTATTTAAAAGAGACTTTTTTTAAAAATTAAAAGTTATTTCCTTTCAAAAGCATGCTTGATATGATTGAAGTGAAGAGATAAAGCAAAACAGAGCTGAATTCTTGGTTCACAGTTGCAGAGTCTTCTTCAGGAGTCAGGAGATGAATTTCACTTCTTTGCTTCTCATACAATTTGATTGAAGTGAACGGGCACATAATTTTCACAGGTTACCGAATGCGTCTTGACAACACTTTTGCCCGATAGTTGCAGGAACGGGGAGGAAAGCCACTGGTATGCCAGCAATCGACCAAATTCAAATTAAAAAGGCTGGTAGTGGCAGATGGACCCCTGAGGTCTTGGCAGAGTTGTTGGACGGTGTGGGCAGGGGTGCTGATAAAAGTGTTGTGGGGTTTGCAAAAAAGATTGGTCAGGTGTCGAAACTACATCATGTTTTCACAATATAATCTGGGGTTGGTAGGCGGGTATTCGCTATTGTCTATGTGTTTCCGCTGGAATTCTGCCCAGTTTTGCCCTTGGCTGGGCATAACCAGCAGAGCCCCCAAAAGAAAGGCCAAAAAGACCACTAGTAAGGAGGTGGGCATGGTGGGAAACTCCAGCAATCTGCAGAGATCAGAAGCAGAAGAGAAGTGAAAGTCATGAGTCCCCAACCTGTGGGGACCACTACTGAACTGTGGCCTATTTGCAACCGGGCTGTGGCCTATTTGCAACCATCCAGTGAATGACTGGATGGTGCATACTGGCATTCTTAGCCCCACTCCTGTAAGCAACTGGCACTTGCACATATGCATGTGCCTGCCCCTCCCATAAAACCACCCCTCTTTCCCCCCTCCTGCCCCACTCTGGGCCGCCAACCCAGAAAGGTTGGGGAATTTTGTTCTAAGTGATCTTCTGACTTCATCATCCAACATTAAAACTTCTCAGGTAGTGACCAGATGTGCAGTTGAGCTTTGGGCCTTTGTGGTTTGTGCACTGAGTAGTCTCCTTAAAAAGGTAAAGGTTCCCCTCACACATAGGTGCTAGTCGTTCCCAGCTCTGTTTCAAAGCTGAAAAGCCAGCGCTGTCCAAAGACATCTCCATGGTCATGTGGCCAGCATGACTAAATGCCAAAGGCTCACGGAATGCTGTTACCTTCCACCAAAAGTGGTCCCTATTTTTCTACTTGCATTTTTTACATGCTTTTGAACTGCTAGGTTGGCAGAAGCTGGGAGAAGTAATGGGAGCTCACCCCATTATGCAGCACCAGGGATTCGAACCGCTGAACTGCCGACCTTTTGATCAACAAGCTCAGCTGAGCCACCGCGTCGCTTTTGAGTGGTCTCCTTATTTAGTATCAAACTGAAAGTTTGTGTGTATTCAGGTAGTCCTCAATGTAGGACTGCCATTGAGCCCAAAATTTATGTTGCTCAGTACGAAATTTGGTAAGTGAGTTTTGCACCAATTTATGACTTTCCCCACCACATTTATGGAGGGAATCGCTGCAATCCTTAAATTAATAATATGGTGGTTAAATGAATCTGGTTTCCCCATTGACTTTGCTTGTCAGAAGGTTGCAAAAGTGGGATCACATGACTCCAGGACACCTCAACCCTCATAAATGTGAGTTAGCTGACAAGCATCTGAATGTAAATCGCATGACCATGGGGATGCTGCAATCATCATAAGTGTGAAAAATGGTCATAAGTCACTTTTTGTGGTGCCATTGTAACTTTGAACGGTCACTAAATGAACTGTTGTAAGTCGAGGACCACCTGTGTTTGTACATGTGTATGTCTGTGTGTATATATACAGGTAGTCCTTGATTTACAACCACAAATGAACCCAACATTTTTGTTGCCAAGCAAATAATAATAATAATAATAATAATAATAATAATAATAATAATAATAATAATAATAATAATAATAATAATAATAATAATAATAATTTAATTTTTATAAAGAAGTTATTAACTGAGTTTTGCCCCATTTTATGACCTTTTTTCTCTGCCGTTGTTAAATGAATCCTGCAGTCATTAAGCAAATCTGGCTTCCCCCATTGACTGACTTTGTCAGAAACCAGCTGGGAAGGTTAGAAATGGTGATCACATGACCAAGAGACAGTGCAACTGTCATAAATACATGCCAGTTGCCAAGCTGTCCAAATTTTGATCACCTGACCATGCGGATGGTACAACAATCATCAGGTGAAAACTGATCATGTCACTTTTTTCAATGCCATTGTAACTACAAAAGTTCACAATACAAATGGTAAGGGAGGAACGGCAGGTTGAAAAATACTGTCAGCTCCACCGGATAGACCAGGGCAGAAAACCAATTTGAGAGGTGCCTATCTGAGAGCGTTGTCTGTTTGACTGTCCGTCCATCCATCCATCCATCCATCCATCCATCCATCCATCCATCCATCCATCCATCCATAATCGGTATCTCTATCTCTATCTCTATCTCTATCTCTATCTCTATCTCTATCAATCTATATCATCTATAACTCTATCTATCTATCTATCTATCTATCTATCTATCTATCTATCTATCTATCTATCTATCTATCTATCTATCATCTGTCTCTATATCTGTTCTGTCTCCCCACCTCAGTCCGGGAGGCACATGAAATGACTCAATTAGTTGGCAATTTAGTCCACGCCAGCTATCAGCTCTGGCAGCAAACCAGCGAGCATCTGCCAAGGTTTTCTTTTATCTTCCTTGATGCCGGCATATCAAACAGGAAGTCAGGAACAAATAGCAATCCAAGCCAAATGCTCAGTCAAATAGTTCAGCTCAAATTTTCTCCAGTCAGTTTGATTTGTCCGTCACAAAGTAGTAGAGCAGCCCCTCCTGCTTTTATACCCTGTGGGGTGTGGCTCCATGACTCAGCACTTTCTAGGCCTGCTCCACCCCTTCTTCTGTTGTTCCCGCCTCTCTTGTCTACAAAACCTGGGATCTAACCAGGACTGACTGTCCACAGCTGGGTCTGGAAGCATTACCTGGGTGGGGGCAGGAGACAGAGGCCTCGTTACTTCCTCCACCTGGCCTGCCTGTGGCTCCTGGAGCTGAGCAGAGAGGCCGGCCCTGCAGAGGGGAGCCCTGAAAGGCCTTCCCCCTCACTCTCTGAGTCACTCTCTGGCAAGGGGCCAGGCCTGGGAGGGCGGGCTGGAGCAACAACTATCTATCTGTCTATCTATCTATCTATCTATCTATCTATCTATCTATCTATCTATCTATCTATCTATCTATAATCCATCCATCCATCCATCCATCCTTCTCTATCTATCTATCATCGGTATCTATATCTATATCTATATCATATCATATCATATCATATCATATCATATCATATCATATCATATCATATCATATCATATCTATCTATCTATCTATCTATCTATCTATCTATCATCTATCTATCTATCTATCTATCTATCTATCTATCTATCATCAATCTATCATCTATCTATCATCTGTCTCTATCTATCTATCTATCTATCTATCTATCTATCTATCTATCTATCTATCTATCTATCTATCTATCTATAATCCATCCATCCATCCATCCATCTATCTATCATCGGTATCTATATCTATATCTATATCTATATCTATATCATATCTATCTATCTATCTATCTATCTATCTATCTATCTATCTATCTATCTATCTATCTATCACCTATCTATCATCTATCTATCATCTGTCTCTATCTATCTATCTATCTATCTATCTATCTATCTATCTATCTATCTATCTATCTATCTATCTCTATTAAGCAAATTCATATAGTCTCCCATCTTTGGTTATAATATTTATTTATTTATTTATTTATTTATTTATTTAATCATATTTATATACCGCCCTATCTCCCAAGGGACTCAGGGCGGTTTACAGGCACTAAAAACAGATAAATAGAATATAAATACAATATAAAACATTTAAAAAACTTATTCTAAAGCCCGTCCAATTAAAAATAGAAATAAAATCCAATTTAACACCCAAAATTTAAAATCTAGCTCAGTCCTGCACAATTAAATAAGTATGTTTTAAGCCCGCGGCGGAAGGTCCGAAGGTCCAGCTGACAAAGTCCGGGGTAGATCGTTCCAGAGGGTGGGAGCCCCACAGAGAAGGCCCTTCCTGGGCGCCGCCAGACGACATTGCCTCGCTGACGGCACCCTGAGGAGACCCTCTGTGAGAGCGCACGGACGGTGGGAGGTATTCGGTGCAGTAGGCGGTCCCGTAAATAACCCGCCCAATGCCATGGAGCGCTTTAAAGGTGGTCACCAAAACCTTGAAGTGCACCCGGAAGGCCACAGGAAGCCAGTGCAGTCTGCGCAGGATAGGTGTCATATGGGAGCCACGAGGGGCTCCATCTATCACCCGCGCAGCTGCATTCTGGACTAACTGTAGCCTCCGGATGCCCCTCAAGGGGAGCCCCATGTAGAGAGCATTGCAGTAATCCAGGCGAGACGTCACGAGTGCGTGAGTAACCGTGGATAGGGCATCCCGGTCCAGAAAGGGGCGCAACTGGCGTACCAGGCGAACCTGGTAGAACGCTCTCCTGGAGACGGCCGTCAAATGCTCTTCTAGAGACAGCCGTTCATCCAGGAGGACGCCTAAGTTGCGGACCCTCTCCATCGGGGCCAATGACTCGCCACCGATGGTCAGCCGCGGATTTAGCTGACTGTACCGGGATGCCGGCATCCACAGCCACTCTGTCTTGGCGGGATTGAGCTTGAGCCTGTTTCTCCCCATCCAGATATTGAAGAATGTTTTTGAACTGTGGACTCTGAACTCTCTTATTTGTTTGCAGCCTTAAAATGAATAAAGTGTGTGCAATCTGCTTGCAGACTGTAATGCTTTCAGGTTAGAAGGTCTTTCAGGGCCATAGAAGTGCTTCATATGGATGGGCTCAATCCTGGGACCTCAAGTTGTTCATTCCACTATTTCCCAAAGTTTTGATAGAAGTCTCTCCCTTCTCCTGCCAGAAGGAAAATTCCTGGGAGCTTCTGGGAAGCAGAGATGGCCCCATCCATTTGGTTTCTTACATAACCATTTTTCTCGGGGATCAACAAGTGTTTTGCCAGGCATGAATACATTACTTTGCCTTGGACTCTACACTGCAGTGAACCAGTGGCTGCATTCTGCTTTTCTAAGGGCAAACTCTGATCTCTGGTTTGCTTGTTGACCTGGACTTTTCTCTAAGCCATACACTGTGCTTGGACAGCTTTCTCCTCACTTATCTCAAATGTTTACCCTCTTTGGCAGAGAAAATGGCTATCCTAGCTTGCCTCATTTTTGTTTCCTAAAGATATAATTGTTGAGAAACTTAAAATGAACCTAGCTACCGGTCGTGGTTTTATTGATAAATATCTTTCTTCTTATTTTTCTTATTAAATCTTTGTTCTGACCTGAGTTCCAGGGACCCAAGGAAACGTAAATAAGAGAATCATACATCACAATAGTCCTGAATGATATGCAAGCTGAAAGTGATTGTCCCAATGCCATGGAGAGAATTTGGGGTGATAGAGTCCTGGATCTCCCCAGGCTGAGTCCAAAATCTGAGCTATGCTGAGAGGCTGGTTCATGGTCACACAAAAAACTTTCATGGCTAAACTCACATTAGAACTCACCGTTTTTCTAGTTTCTAGCCAGGTTCTTTAATCTCTATACCAAAATGGCTCTCTAATGATCTCTTAATAACATACTATGGTTAAAGCTAGAATGATTTCCAACGTCATAGTATCATCTAGGTAAATGTTGTGTGAGGGAGAGGAAAGAAAGTATTCAGGTTACACTCTGAGCCAAATCTAGTCTGTATACAAAGAAAGATTTCTGCTCATTAAGATACAGTAATTCTGTATCACTACTGCCAGCTAGATTCAAAGTAACTCCATGAGTCATTCTGAAAAGTTTGGGAGGATAGGAAAAAAAGGACGGCTGTTTTGCAAACTCCAGAGTGTATAGGGAGAAGGGCCTGCAAATTGGAAGCCTAACCTCTTGGCTTCAAAACTACAAGTCCAGATCAATTTGAAGACAGAATTTTTGTTTAAATTTTTTTCATTTCAGATGTACTGGAGGTACAGTTTCAAGCAAATGGATGATGCAAAATAGAAGAAAATTTCTGTTTCCCAGTTCCCACATGCTAGAAAACTGTTCTCTTCTTTGTTTAGGATAGGATTTGTTCAAAATTAACTGGGGGAACTGCAGGTTACATAAACCTTCTTGGTTTGTTATGTGCCACAGTAAGGGCAGGAATAAGAGGGACTGCCACCAATATAGAAACAACCAATCAGATATTGTGATTACCCGTTCCTTCACTGACACTTCTCAGAAAATGGCAAGAAATCCATTTGTCTTGCATATAGTACTCAGTATATCCATCGATGAAACCTCAGTGTTTTCCCTTATTGCTGAAAGGCTAAAAATTCTGAATTAGTCCTTCATATGTCCAGAAGGGTGTTCCCAGCAAGATCATGAAATGTGCTCAGGGGTGGGCTTCAAAAAATTTAGCAAGGGGTTCTCTGCCCAGCAGCTGGTGGGCATGGCATGGTGGTGGTGGAAGTGTTTTTGCCCTCCCCAGTCTCCAGAGGCTTTCTTTGAGCCTCCGGGAGGGCAAAAAACGGCCTCCCCAGGAGGCTTCCAGTAGGCCCATTTTTGCCCTCCCCAAGCCTCTGCACATGCCCTGCACTTACCTGCATCCAAAATGGGCCACGTGGGGACTCCTGGGAGGGGAGGGACGGGGTGGGTGGGGCCAGCCAGGAGTGGGATTTGGGGGTTCTCTGAACTGCACAGAATGTTAGCTAGAGGTTCTCCTGAACCCCTGCAAACCCCTAGCAGCCCACCCCTGGATGTGATGTCACAAGAAGTTTTGGTGCCAATCCAACTATAACTGCAGTTCTTGGAATTTAAGAGAAGAGATTAAATGCATAGAATGCAGAAGGCATTGCTCTCAGTAAATCTTCCCACTCACATTCAGGTCCATAGAAAGATATAATGAGATACTACAGGCTACCCCTAAACTGAAAGTAAATTATTAGTAAGGTCTTATTCTATCCAGTTTTCGATAGTATTTTCCACTGAAGCACAAAGCCCCAGGCATTACAAATAGATTCAACTTTTTTTACGTCCAAGATTTGAACAGATTTTTACAGGAAACTCATCTTGTTTTCTAGTTTTCTAGTTTTGAGAGTATCCTGCAAAGTTTTAAGGCAATTGAGGATGTGCAAAATGTAGCAGCTGTGGACGAGTGTCTGGGCATTGGGCTTCCTCCATTTTAGTATTGAAATAACTACAAGATTTTCAACTGTTATATTTTCATTCTAATAGTGCAGTTTCCTTTCTTTGGCGTCACAGAGTCTAGTGTGTTTTTTCTGGAAAACCTCTCTGCAGGAAACTGCCGACAATGACTTGGGATGTGAATGAAAGATTGGACAACCATTTGTCTGAAATGGTATAGGGTTTCCTGCTTAAGCAGTGGGTTAGACTAGAAGAGCTCTAAGGTTCCTCTTAAGTCTGTTATTCTATTAATCAAAGCCTTCCTCCCTTTCCCCTTTTGATCAGTGATCCCTAGTAGAAGAAGCCCTTCCATGGGATATAAATACAGACACATAAGAGATGGGAAGGATAGAAAACAGATGCACATAGACAGAAAACATTAGCTGTGGGTAGGCTGTCCCTCCTGGGCAACACAGGATATGTTCTTTGTGGAAAGCAGCCTCAGAACAGTGTAGATCAAAGTGGTTTCAAACTTACCCTCCTGGTGAAAAAACTGTCAACGTGTAGAACCCTCCCTTGGAAGAGAAACGAAACTTCTGATCACTTTCGTTTGGGCAGTTCCTATGTATACCCTAAGGTCTATGTTTCATTTCAGAATACGAGCCCTGGAATGTAGCCTCTTGAGCTTTTATCACTGCGGATCAGCCAAGAGACTTTTGTGAAGGCGTGTCCAGTTGCTTATAACTCATATCTGATTCTCCCCCTTCTCTGTGGACTTTGGCTTCTACGTGGAATGTCTCCTTTCTCTTCTTTACAGTTACTTTTCTCTAGAAGGATAAACTGATCTTCTAAGGCAGTGATGGCTAACCTTTTTGCTATCGTATGCCCAAAGTGGGGGAAGCAGGGGTAGGTGGGTCATGCATGCATGTGCCCATACCCATAATTCAGTGCATAATTCAATGGGAATAATTCACCCCATGCGTGCGCATGCGATTCCTCCCCCCCTGCACTTACTCTGCTTTTGGCATGCAATTGCATGGTGGGCCCAGTAGGCCAGTTTTTCGCCCTCCCCAGGCTCCAGAGGCTTTCTTGGAGCTTGGGGAGGGTGAAAACGGCCTCCCCACCCCTCCAGAGGCCCTCTGGAGGCTATAAACGGCCAGTTTGCTGACCTTCTGGTGGGATGTTAAGGCCTGTTTTTCACTCTCCCCGGGCTCCAGAGGCTTTCTAGGAGCCTGGGGAGGGAGAAAACAGCCTTTCCCACCCCCCTCGGAGGCCCTCCAGATGCCAGAAACAGCTTGTTTCCCGATTTCCAGTGGACCCGGAAGGCCCGAAAATCAGCTGGCCAGTGTGTGCATGCATGCCAGAGCTGAACTTGGGCAATGCTCATGTGCCCACCGATATGGCTCTGCGTGCCTCCTGTGGCACGCGTGCCATAGGTTCGCCATCACGGTTCTAAGGAGAAGGTGCGTCTAAATGGAAATGAATGGAGATTGTATTCCAAAAATCCATATCTTCTTTGTGGCTGAGAACTGTGTGTGCTATATAGACCACTGTCCCAAAAGTAGTTGAGACCAGAAGGGAAACAAATTATGACTTAATTTTAATGCCAATTTAATTAAAATTTAATCAAAACAATAGAACATATTCAATATAGTTCTGTCTTATGGATATAATCATTTCTCCATATACAATTTAGAGACCACTTTTAAAAGAATCCTGGGCTTTTAAGGTTACTCTGGGTCCTTTGTGATTTCCATGAGGGTGGTCACTTTTAGACTCCCCCTAAATGTCTTTCTGACCAAATATGGGTGCTGAAGTTTAAAATGAATTGAATTTCCTTAAGCTCTCCAAACTCTTGAACTTATCAACAACTTGATGAAGTTTCAGATTGTTCATCAATACCCAAATGTTATTAAATGACTAAAAATTAGTAAATACTACTTAAACTAATAGAACTCGGAATACTAATAACAATGACAACTACTTGGATAGTCTCATCAACTCTTGGTGTTCAGCAATGACCACTTTGAGAAAGGTGAATTACGTTACACAGTTAAATACATCTTCCAACTCATTCATAGTTCAAACTGAATCCCAGAGGATGAAGGGTGCAAAAAGTCAAATTTATATATTCCTTGAGTTGTTGCTATTCATGGTGTTCCCAACAGAATATCTACAAACATTCAAATGAATGCAGAGATGTTTGATGCAGAAATATGTGGGAAATAACCCCATCAAGGTCAGTAGATGTATAATCGAGTCACTTTATAGCTGTGGCATTTGCTTAATTACCTCTGCAAAAGAGGTTGTAATATCAGTTGGTCATGTTGTTGACCTGCATTATAACTGTTATAAATTACAACTGTGACGGGCAGGCTCGATTACGGACATAAATTAAAGACTCCCCTTAATTACTTTTTTTGGTATATGTTTTATTTGCAGTTTTCCTTTAACAACCAATATATTTTGTGGACAGTGTTTTGACTAGGTCAATACATTTTTTACACAATGCTAACAGTAATAATACAATTACATATGCATAGTTTTTAATCTTCCAACTTTTAACCTTAATATGCTCCTTTAGTTACTTTCTAAGAACTGCTTGTCCATTACAAACATCAACCTTTCTCTCCGAATTATTGTACTGCTAATCTTCATGCAAGTAATATGAGTCACTTTGGCCTATGACATCATAGCATCCATCTAGATCCATCTCAGAAGTAAAGAAACTTGTAGTGTTCTTTCACATCGCTCTGTGCTCCAATGTCACCATCTGGAAATAGCAGATCTCATACTCTTTTAAGCCCGAATAATAAAAAGGACTCTGGCCTCATAGGTCAACAAAAATGCTGAGTTTCTAATAACAAACTTAACATTGGAGGGATAGGATAGGATAGGATAGGATAGGATAGGATAGGATAAGATAGGATAGGATAGAATAGAATAGAATAGAATAGAATAGAATAGAATAGAATAGAATAGAATAGAATAGAATAGAATAACAGAGTTCTAGTCTTCTAGTCCACCCCCCTGCTTCTTAGGCAGGAAACCCTACACCACTTCAGACAAATAGTTATCTAATCTCTTCTTAAAAACTTCCAGTGTTGGAAGCAAGTTGTTAATTGTTCTAACTGTCAGGAAATTTTTCCTTAGTTCTAAGTTGCTTCTCTCCTTTATTAGTTACCACCCATTGCTTCTTGTCTTGCCCTCAGGTGCTTTGAAGAATAGTTCAACTTCCTCTTCTTTGTGGCAGCCCCTGAGATATTGGAACACTGCTATCATGTCTCCCCTAGTCCTTCTTTTCATCAAACTAGATATATCCAGTTCCTGCAACAGTTCTTCATATGTTTTAGCCGCCAGCCCCCTCATCATCTTTGTTGCTCTTCTCTGCACTCTTTCTAGAGTCTCAACATCTTTTTTACATCGTGGCGACCAAAACTGAATGCAATATTCCAAGTGTGGCCTTACCAAGACATTATAAAGTAGTATTAACACTTCACGTGATCTTGATTCTATCCCTCTGTTTATGCAGCCCAGAACTGTGTTGGCTTTTTTGGCAGCTGCTGCACACTGCTGGCTCATATCTAAATGATAGCCCACTAGGACTCCAAGATCCCTCTCACAGTTACTCCTATTGAGCAAGGATAGGTTTCAAAAGGCTTTGTTTGTTTTTCTTTATGTCAACCAATTCATTGCCAATGTTCCCGCTATCGACCTGCTTATGTTAACCAGCCCTCTGGTAAAATTGGCAGTAAATTGATTGGTTGTTTTTGTTCAACTCCCCAAAAACATTAATGTTTTTTAAAAAAAATCAGAATCCTTTCCAAGGACTTTTGAAATTACTTCAACCAGTTGTTCACTGATCACACCATGTATCATTTAACCTAAGTAGGATTAGATCAGCTCATACATGGCAAGTGAGTGTGTCTTTCTATTTATTTACATTTTCAGAAGAATAAAACACAGAGATAATATTCAGAAACCAAACCTGAGATATTCAGTAATGAAAAGAGAGTACCAATTGACTTCTGCAATCCAGAGTCTGTGATGGACAGAAAAATATTGGTTGGTCTTTTTGAAAGGAGCTGATGAACTTAATGCACATGGTTGAAGAAGAAGAAAAGGATGTTTCAAAACTGTAAAGGTTGCAAAAAGAAGGAATCTCTTCCAAGATGCAAAAGAAATATCTGTTCCCTTACTACATCTAAAGGAAAGCTCCACTAATAAAATAGCAATTAAAATAAAGAGGAAAATGGCTGGATGATCTGTCTGCTATAGGGCAATGCATGCCAAAACAACTAGACACAGTTACATTTTTTTTCCATATGCCATCACTCTGCTATATACCTAATTCCCATAGTACTGTCTTATGTCTAAATCAGGGGTGAAATGTAAAATTTGTTACTACCGGTTCTGTGGGTGTGGCTTGCTGAGGGGTGGTAATGTGACTGGGTGGGTGTGCCAACTTTTTTTTTAACTTTTAAAAACATTTTTTCTACAACCTCTTCGGCCGAAGTATTGAGCCCCCCTAACTCCCCCACCCCAGAGGGGGACCTGCTATCTGCTATTTCTGATGGAATGAATGAATTTTGAAAGATGTTTGCTTCGGAGTCTTTTCTGCAGAAGGGAGTTTTCTGGAATGCTGACAAGCGGTTCAACACTTTTCCCAGTATATTTCACTGGCTCTCTTTGCAAACTAGCTCTCTTTGAAATCTTTCAAAGTTCTTTTACTAGCATAGGTAAACTGGCACAACTGGGGAAACTCCGAATATGGGGATCTGGGTTTGTCCTCAGTAAGACAAACTCCAAAACCACCACCACCCTTGACCCCTCTGCCGATCACATGCTCCAATTGCCAACCGTCCCATCTCAAGACATCACTCCGACAACTCCTTCTCCAGATGTAGGCTCAGCCTGACCTTGACCAGCAGGAAGAATGTTATTATGTCTAATGGCCCCCTCTACCAAATCCCCGCTCCTACTTTCCCACACATGGGAAAGTGGCAGCGCGGAAGCCTCCAGGCCTAGTATGGCTTCCAAAGCTGACAGGCGTCCCCCCCCCCCGCAGAAGAAAACACACCCTGGAAAACAAACCTCTGATTATCACTTTCTGGCTGAGTTCAATCAAAAGGCTTGCATTATTATTGAATCAAACCATTTCCTGAATTGATACAATACATCTCCAACACATCCATCAGAATAGTTCACCCCAGATTCTAAACTACAGTAAAATCAATAAGCTGTTGGTCATTCTTTAACTTCTCTTCTTTAGTGCTTTGTGTTCTTTTCTTCTTTTCTTCATTTATGTCACCACTATGATTTTATATCACAAAAATGGAACATTTATAATTGACATTGCAAAGTTAAGTGGCATTGCAAATCAGTAATGAGGACTATGCCTGTACTGTAATTCATGTGTGCTCATGTAATGCATGAGCATTTCTATGTGCTTATGAAGTTAACTGCTTTTTCCATCTAACAGAACAGAATAGCAAAGGTGGGAAGGACTTTAGAGGAGACCCTACACCTTTTCAGAGAAATGGCTGTTCAATCTCTTCTTTAAAATATCCAGTGATAGAGAACCCACACCTTCTGAAGACAAGCTGTTCCACTGATTAATTGTTCTCATTGTCAGGAATGTAGTATGATTGCTGATCTTTGCAGTTGATCAACTCTACTGACTTCACCCAAATATATGTTGAAGGATTATGTGGTATATGTCAACTCTGAAGTAAATCTGGCTGAAGCCATCTTGTGCTGCCTCATAGTTGCCATGAAGCCTGAGAAGGGGAAGGAAGGAGGGAAGTAGATAGCCTGTGGGAACCAAGGTCATTGAAACAGATGGCTGATGAAGGAAGAGAAAAGCCTGCCATCCATCTTCATGGGACAATGTGACCGGTGACACCTGAGAGGGGAGACTGTTACTCTTTTAATTAGGTGAAAACCACAGGAACTGTTAGAGTTGGTTTTTGCTGGCTGTGCCGATATGATATATCCAATAAACATGAGGAATCTACCTGCCTCGGAGTTCTGCTTTCAATGAGTGCATTACTCAGAACACTGACCGTATATTTTGTCTCAATCTCCATAAGTTGCTTTAGAGCACTCCTTTGCATTAGATTTCAAAGGGGATCCAAGGAACCGGCTTGGCTTTCTGAAATATTATGAAAGAAAGCAATAGTTCCATCTCTTTTAATGAGCAAAGGTTTCAGGAGGGCAGTGCAGTAGCTTATCTGAGAAAAACCAAGGAGGTTCCAACATGAACACTTTGTGTTTGTTTCTTTTTCAAAGCTCAACTTATACATGAGATCAAGAAATCACAATGGTACAGACATGGAGCAGGTAACATAATTCATTTTAACTGGCTTCCAGTTGTCTAGGTCTCTGGAAATCTTCGTTTTTGCTCTTAGTTGTTTTTCTGTTGACACTTGCTCGGAATTTCACCATCATCCTGCTGGTAGACTTCAATCAATGCTTCCATACTCTGATGTATTTTTTCCTTTGCAACCTTTCTCTTTTGGAGGTTCTTTTTGTCTCCTCCATGACTCCTAAAATGTTGGTGAACCTTATGTCCAGGAACAAAGCCATCTGTTTCCTAACCTGTGCTGCCCGGTGCTATTTTTATTTCTTCCTTGGAACCACTGAATTCATCCTCATTGCTGTGATGTCCTTTGACCATTATGTTGCCAACTGCCATCCACTGCGCTATGCCATCATCATGAATGGTTGTGTTGTGTCTTGCCCGCTCTCACAGCAGCCGGGGCCTTCTTATCTGCTCCCGAACACGGAGGAATGTATGCCTCCCGGCCCCAGTCCTGGCTCCATGCCCAGACAAGCTGAAGAGGAGGGGGCACCTCCCGGTCCCAGCCCTGGCTCCATGCCCAAGCAGGCTGCAGAGGAGGGAGCACCCCCCGGCCCCAGCCCTGGCTCCATGCCCAGGCAAACGGAGCAGCTAGACCCCTCCCCCTCCTCCACAGCATGTGAGCCTGAGGAAAGTTTATTTCCAACAGCTGCTGATTGGAGTGACCCTCGCATCAGAAGACTGGATAGGCGGAGGCAACAGAAGGAAGGGAGGGGCAGGCCTTAATGAGTGCTGAGTCATGGAGCCACACCCCATGGCCTATATAAAGGATCTGCTTTTTGGCAGTCTCTGAGTCAGGCAAAGTTGAACTTATCTTGCTGAAGTCACTTTCTGGTCTCCTGCCTGCTCTGAGGACTTTGCTAGGACTTTGGGCAGAGCTGCAGAGGCAAGCCTGATTCGGATTTCCCTGACCCGGCCGTCAGCGGAGGAGTGGGACACGACAGGTTGTTTCTGCATTTGTTTGGTTCTTTTCTGTTGGATTGGAGGGTTCCTTTCTACCATTGTCTCCTTCTGCTTGATTTTTGGATTATCATTCTGTGACTCAAACATTATAGACCACATTTTCTGTGACTATGGTCCACTGATAACCCTTTCTTGCAATGATGTCCACGTCCTTTTGAGTCTAGCCCAAAAATTGAAATTCAATTTTTTTTACTACCAGTTCTGTGGGTGTGGCTTGGTAGGCATGGGCAGGGGAAGGATACTGCAAAATCCCCATTCTCTCCCCACTCCTGGGGGAAGGATATTGCAAAATCTCCATTCCCATCCCACCCTGGGGCCAGCCAGAGATGACATTTGCTGATTCTCCAAACTACTTAAAATTTCCACTACCGGTTCTCCAGAACCTGTCAGAGCCTGCTGGATTTCACTTCTGAATGCATATTGATAGGTCAGAAGCTATTCCCTCAATTCTGAACCACCACTTGCAGTGTGAAAATAGTAAAGAAATGATTGGATGGCTTTCAATGTTATTACAGAGCGTAACCTTCAGCCCCTTCATCTGCCCAAATGTTGGGAATGTATAAGCCATGGATAAACTGGTTCATTTGCAGACAGAGATAATAGTTGTGATGACAAGGAATAAAAAAGGCAACATGTTAAATCTATCTCTTATCGACTTACTGACTTTTTCCCCAAGGCACCTGAGGGCATGGCAGGAAACAATAGGTGGAAGCTTCTCAAAGAGAGATCCAACCTGGAACTAAAGAGAAATTTCCTGACAGTGAGAACACTTAATCAATGAAATATATTTCCTCCCAAAGTTGTGGATGCTCCATTGCTGGAGTTTTTTTTAGACTGGATGGCCATTTGTCTGGGATGGTACAAGGTCACTTGCCTTGGGCAGGGGGATGGACTAGAGGACCTCCAAGGTTCTTCCTGCCCTAGGATTTTATATCTATGTCTGTTTTTTTCATACTTTGCCCAAAGTCAATTCTGATCATCTTCATTCAGTAACAATCTGAAGAGTCTTGTAGAAGCAGGAATAGCCCACAAAACTAGTCTGCACAGTGTACTGACTGGGAATGACCAGGGGAGAATGATTAAGGATTTTAAGCTAATTTTACCAAAGTAATAGATCCATTGCAAGCAAGGGTTGACATTACCAAGATTTTATCAAGAGCTGTGGTGGCACAAAGGTTAGAATGTAGTATTGCAGGCCAATTCTGTCAACTGCTAGCTGTTCAATTCTCACAGGCTCTCCAATGAAAATTGGTAAAATGTGGACCCAGATTGTTGGGGCCAATATGCTAACTCTATAAACAACTTAGAGAGGGCTGTAAAGACATTATGAAGTCTCCTATTACTATTAAGGTTTTTTCCTTAATCTGGTTCCACTTTCTAGATGTTAAAAAAAACTGCCCATGGTCCTCAATCTGGAATGTTAAGATTTTAATTCCAACACATAGGATGGAAAAGAAAGATGAGGAACAATATCATTAGCTACTTACATAGCTTCTCTTATGGGAGGTTGGATTATTACTCTAGGACTAGGTAGTGGAGCACTTGGCTGGTGTGGGTGGTTTTTCAGTAGACTTGTGTTTCTAGTTTGCCATCACAGTCTCTGCTAATGAGGATATATCTAGGAAGAGTACTTGTTGTTTTCTTCCTCCTTTGTGAATTTGATTCTTTTTACGATGCTGCTGATGGTTTTGTGTGTGATCTCTAGTTGGTCCCTTTTTATTATGGTCAAGGCATCATACACATACCGATCCATATTTTGAGTTCAATGTATGGGAGTGCTATTAATTCCAAGTGTTGCATTATAACCTCTTCTATGAGTACTGAAAACAGTGATCCCATAAGTGTTCCTTTGATTTGTGGATATGTTTGTCCATCGAACTGAAGGTATGTGGTTAGGCAATGGTTGATAAGCGGCTGCAACTGACAGTCCAGGTGTGGGTGTGTTTTTTAACGTGTTTCTCTGAAAATAAGACCCACCCCCCAAAAAATAAGACCTAGCTTGATTTTTTGAGGTGTGCCTAATATAAGCCCTACCCCAAAAATAAGCCCGGGGGAATGGGCCTGGCCAGCATAAGAGGCGGCGAGCACACGGAGACTGACAATGTCCAATATATGTCCATGACTAACAAATGGACATAATTATTTGTTACCAATGGACGTATAGAACTTTCATAACCAACTTAGGTTGAAAACCTTCCATTCAAAGTTTGGGGAGCCCTAAAAGATCAGTTAGAAATAATAGTAACAATTGTCATATATAAATAATTGCATTCAGCAAAAAAAGGCCATTAAACATTATGATTGTGAATAATAAGCAAAATAAATATATCTAGCTTCTCTTTATTAAAAGGAAATATTCCAAATATTGTAAAGGGGGGAGAGGTGAAACCTTCAACAGACACTTTACAATTAAAAAGAAATCTATTGAAACTAAAGGAAGGAAGGGTTGCACAGAAATGAAATTCTTCCCTAATATATTCTACATGAAGGCCCACTTTCATCCATGCAGAGTAGCATTATAAATATCTTAAAGCAGTGATGGCTAACTTTTTTCTCGTTGTGTACCAAAAGCAGGCATGCAGGCCGGCACTGGTAATGCAATGCCCAACCCCACACACACATACACATGCCACACACACACTCCCCATGCCCCCATGCATGCGTGCGCAACATCCCCAAACCCCCATTTTTGGCCTAGCAGGCTTCCCTGCAGCCTCCTGGGCCCAAAAACGGGCAGTGGAAGGGCATGCCGCACCCCGCACCCCGAATATGCATTACCTCCACCCCCATCCATGTACATCATCCCACTGCACATGCATGCATGTCTCCTGCCTGCACCCTGCTCCCCACACATCCCAAAAATCAGCTGGCCAGGTGGGAGGTGTGAAGCTCTATTGTTGTTTTCCCATCTTTTTACCATCACTGAGGTTGATAAATTCCAGCTTGTTCTCTTTCCCTTCTTATGCTTTTGCCTGGTCTCCCCACTTATTATGTCCATTCTTTCCCAACATGCCACAAACTTTATGAGCAACCTTCTCTGTGATGTGCCTCACCATGTCTCTTAGTACCAGCCTCACCATGTCATTTTGCAAGGTGAAGAAGAAAGGGTTCAGAAAAGGACAGACAATTGTGGTGAGAAGAGCAGGAACCTTATGGACTTCAAGGGTTTCCTTTTGGGATGGAGTGACATAGATGAAGATGCTGATGCCACAGGAGATGGAGATGATGGTCAGGTGTGAAGCACAAGTATTGAAGGCTTTTCTCCGGCCTGAAGCGGTAGAGATGCGGATTATTGCTGAGATGATACATATATAAGAAAGTAAGGTTAAGACTAAAGAGCAGAGGATAACAACAGATGACAGCACAAAGTCTATCAACTCTATCACCCGGGTGTCGCTGCAGGACAGATCCAGCAGAGGACCACTGTCACAAAAGAAATGATTGATGATGTTAGATTTGCAATAGGATAGCCTGGCGATCATAATTGTGGGGACCAAAACTGAGAAGAACCCACCCAGCCAGCAAGCCAAAATGATCTGGATGCACACCTGGATATTCATAATTGCATGATATTGCAGCGGTTGGCATATGGCAGCATAACGGTCATAGGACATGGAGGTAAACAAAAGGAATTGTACTGTCCCTAAGAAGAAATAGAAATAAGATTGTGTCATGCAGCCAGCAAAAGATATTGACTTGTCTCCAGAGAGGAGGTTCCAGAGCAATTGTGGGCTGATCACAGAGGTGAAGAAGATGTCCAGTATGGAAACATTACCAAGAAAGAAGTACATTGGGTTATGGAGGCGGTTATCTACCAATACAATGCATAGGCTGACCATATTGGCCCCCAAGCTTGCAGTATACATGGTTAAAAAGAGGAAGGCTAGCAGGAGCTCAGTTTGATGGCCAATGGAAAAACCCATGAGGATGAATTCAGACATGGTTTGGTTCTGCATCTGACTTTTTCTGATGGTCCTTAAGAACAGCGCCTGAAAGGACAAAGATTACAATTGAGAAACAGCACTGCACCAAATCCTGCTTTTATATTACAATATGTTGCCCAAAAAATGTAATTGAATTCTTTGCACTTATCTCAATAAATGTGTCTTACTAACCAGTAGTTTCTTCCTGTATTCCTAATGTCTTTTCTTGGTAGAATTTGTTCTGCTGCTTTACCCAGTGAATGAAACGCCACACCGAGTGCCACTTTTGTAGCACTGGCTCAGATCCCAGATGGGAAGACTACTTCCACACCAGGACAGACGATCAGGAGAACTTCTAGTTGTTGGGCTGCATTGTCTGGCATCAATATTCTGACTTAGCTGCAGGAGGGATCTTTCCTGGGTTGAGTTTGGGGTTAACCTGACTTTGCTGAAGAAATAAGTCACATTGTGACTTAATTGAAAGCCTGGTCCACACAAACATGAAGACAAAGGCTGCACTTCTGCAACCTGTTGAGCAGCAAATGGTTCTACTCCATGATCTCTGACTCTAGCAACCGATTTGATTTGGCTAACTCAGATTTATAATCTTACTTTTATGTGTCAAATGAATAATCTCTTCTCTCTACTGAAGACTAGATCTGGACCCATCTTTCTCTACCTGTCCACTCACACCAAATGGATTTGCCTTTTGTACACAGGGTCACTTGCTTTTCCAGCCCACTCTTGTCTACCCAACACGGACATGCTCCAGTGCTGCAGACTTCAGAATTTAAAACAACAGCCAAGTGGGGTTGAAAACAGAAGTGAACACATTGAGAAGGGGCCAATTTAGGAAAAGATGACATATTCTACAAGAAACAAATATTCAATCCCAAAAAATTTTTCTCCAACCTTATCTCCCAATACATTTTTCCTTGGGATGTCTGAAACTGAAGGTCTCTTCTGCTGCAAAAACAAGCTTGCATGCCTTAAATGAATTAAAAAAGGAATGATTGATTGATTGATGGCTATGGATCTTAAAGACTCAAACATTATCTCTGGGCTGCAAACAGGGTTGTGGCCAAAATGTTGGATTTAGATCAATTAGGACTGCTATTATGTCATTATTTATTTATCAGAATTTGTCAAACAAAAACAAGAACAAGAATAAAAGAATAAAAATACAGTTACAGAGATGATAGGCATGTTAGTGTGCTTATGCATGCCCCCTCTACTAACCACTTAAGTATGAAGTAAGGTCCACAGAAGTCAATTTGAGACTGAAACTGAAAAATTGTAGCTGAAACAACTGAATCAAGTAGAGCATTCCAGAATTTGACAACTCTATTACAGAAATCATATTTTTGCAGTCAAGTTTAGAACGATTTACATTGAGTTTAAAGCGGTTGTTAGTGCATGAATTATTGCAATTAAAACATAAAAAGTCATTTAAAGGTAAAACATTACTACATATAATTTTATATGCAATACCTAGATCTGACTACAAGCGACACAGTTCTAAGTTATCCAAACTGAGAATTTCGAGCCTAATAGCGTAAGGAATTCTATTGCGTTCAAGACTTTTCTCATAAAATACTTCTGAACCCGCTCGATTGTACTGATGTCAGATATATGGTAGAGATAAAGCGGTTGTTAGCATGTGTATTATTGCAATTAAAACAAAAAAAAAAGTCATTTACAGTAACACATTACTACCTATAATTTTATATTCAATACCTAATCTGATTACAGGTGACACAGTTCTAAGTTATCCAAACTGAGAATTTCGAGCCTAGTAGCATAAGGAATTCTATTGTAACATAACAACATAACATCAGAGTTGGAAGGGACCTTGGAGGCCTTCTAGTCCAACCCCCTGCCCAGGCAGGAAACCCTACACCATCTCAGTCAGATGGTTATCCAACATTTTCTTAAAAATTTCTAGTGTTGGAGCATTCACAACTTCTGAAGGCAAGTTGTTCCACTTATTAATTGTTCTAACTGTCAGGAAATTTCTCCTTAGTTCTAAGTTGCTTCTTTCCTTGATCAGTTTCCACCCATTGCTTCTTGTTCTACCCTCAGGTGCTCTGGAGAACAGCCCGACTCCCACTTCTCTGTGGCAGCCCCTGAGATATTGGAACACTGCTATCATGTCTCCCCTGGTCCTTCTTTTTGTTAAACTAGACATACCCAGTTCCTGCAACCGTTCTTCATATGTTTTATCCTCCAGTCCCCTAATCATCTTTGTTGCTCTTCTCTGCACTCTTTCTAGAGTCTCAACATCTTTTTTACATCGTGGCGACCAAAACTGGATGCAATATTCCAAGTGTGGCCTTACCAAGGCATTATAAAGTGGTACTAGCACTTCACGTGATCTTGATTCTATCCCTCTGTTTATGCAGCCCAGAATTGTGTTGGCTTTTTTAACAGCTGCTGCACACTGCTGGCTCATATCTAGATGGTTATCCACTAGGACTCCAAGATCCCTCTCACAGGTACTACTATTGAGCAAGGTACCACATATACGGTACTGGTGCATTTTGTTTTTTTGGCCTAAATGTAGAACCTTACTTTTTTCACTGTTGAATTTCATTTTGTTAGATAGCGCCCAATGTTCAAGTCTGTCAAGATCTTTCTGTAACTTGAGCCTATCTTCTGGAGTGTTGGCTATTCCTGCCAGCTTGGTGTCATCTGCAAATTTGATGAGTTCCCCATCTATCCCCTCGTCCAAGTCATTGATGAAGATGTTGAAGAGTACTGGGCCTAAAACAGAGCCTTGGGGTACTCCACTGCATACTTCCCTCCATGTGGATGTAGTTCCGTTGAGGACTACACGTTGAGTGCGGTTGGTCAGCCAGTTACGAATCCATCTGGTGGTGGTGCTGTCTAACCCACATTTTCTACTTTATCTAGTAGTAGGTTATGGTCTACTTTATCAAATGCTTTACTGAAGTCCAAGTAAATTATATCAACAGCATTCCTCTGGTCTACTAATTTTGTCATTTTGTCAAAGAATGCGATAAGATTAGTCTGGCATGATCTGTTTTGACAAACCCATGTTGGCTTTTGGTTATTACTTTGTTTGCTTCTAGGTGTTCGTGATTCGTTGCTTGATTATTTTTCCAGAATCTTCCCGGTATTGAGGTCAGACTGATAGGTCTGTAGTTTCCTGGATCTGTTTTTCCTTTTTGAAGATGGGAACTACATCAGCTCTTTTCCAGTCCTCTGGCAGCCCCCTGTGCTCCAGGATCTTTGAAAGATATAGTTCAGTGGTTCTGAGATCTCGTCTGCCAGTTCCTTCAGAACCTTGGGGTGTAATCCATCCGGTCCTGGTGATTTGAACACGTCTAGGGTAGACAGGTGTTCACTTACCATTTTCTTCCCTATTTCAACTTGTGTTCCTAATTTGTTTTTTGTGGTGCTGTTTTTGATAGGTTGGATTGTTTTTCCTTTTGTGTAAAGACAGATGCAAAATATGAGTTAAGTAGATCTGCTTTCTCCCTGTTGCTTGTCATCTTCTTGCCACTTTCTCCCAGCAATGGGCCAATTGTTTCCTTGACTTTTTTCTTGTTTTTAACATGTTGGAAGAAGCTTTTTTTATTATTTTTTACTTTTGTCGCTAGCCTTTGTTCATTGTGAGCCTTAGCTTTCCTCACTTCATCTTTACAGGCTCGGGCTATTTGCTGATATTCTGCCTTAGTTATTTGCCCCTCTTTCCATTTTTTATATTTGTCCTTTTTGTCTTTCAATTTGTCAGATAGTTCTTTATGCATCCATGCTGGTTTCTTTTGTGATCTACTATTTTTCTTCTTCTTATTTTTCTTATTTTTCTTGTGTTCAAGACTTTTCTCGTAAAATACTTCTGAACCCTCTCAATTGTACTGATGTCAGATATATGATGGGGATTCCAAATAGTTGAACAATACTCTCAGATTGGTCTAGCATAAATTTTATAAACTCAAATTAGCAATACAATGTTTCCAGAAAAAAAAAACCTGCACAAAATTAAAATTACAACGCTTAATAGTTTTTTAGCAACGCTGTTACGTTGAATTTTGGATTATGTACATATTGGGAGCTAAGGGAGAGCCGGTTTGGTGTAGTAATGAAGGCATCTGGCTGGGAACCAAGAGATTGTGAAGTCTACTCCTGCTTTAGATACAAAGTTGGCTGGGTGATTTCTCTCCACCCTAGGAAAAAGGCAACAGTAAACCACTTCTGAAATCTTGCCAAGAAAATTTCAGGGGCTCATCCAGAACTAAAAAAATTTGGCTCCAAATAAGAGTGCAGAGAAGAGTAACAAAGATGATTAGGGGACTGGAGGATAAAACATATGAAGAACAGTTGCTGGAATTGGGTATGTCTAGTTTAATGAAAAGAAGGACTAAGGGAGACAAGATCGCAGTGTTCAAATATCTCAGGGGTTGCCACAAAGAAGAGGGAGTCAAACTATTCTCCAAATATTCTACCTGAGGGTAGAACAAGAAGCAACGGGTGGAAACTAATCGAGGAGAGAAGAAACTTAGAACTGAGGAGAAATTTCCTGACAGTTAGAACAATTAATCAGTGGAACAACTTGCCTCCAGAAGTCATGAATGCTCCAACACTGGAGGTTTTTAAGAAGATGTTGGATAACAATTTGTCTGAAGTGGTGTAGAGTTTCCTGCCTAAGCAAGGAGATGGACTAGAAGACTTCCAAGGTTCTTTCCAACTTTGTTATTCTATTCTATTCTAAATCTGGCTCTCTTCCTAAAAAACAGGAGCTGAGCAGCATTCCTGCTGCTAATCAGTGTCTGCCTGAAACAGTATGTTCAATTGCTATGCACTATCTTGCTTCTATCTGCTGTTTTCTTGTGCCAATGCATCTCCAGAAAGAGATAAACCGTTATTATTTCCACAATTGCTCTCATCCTTTCCAGCCATTAGGCAAATGGGAGAAATTTAATTTTGCCAAAATGTGAGCATGGATTGATTAAAATTACACATGGAGATGTTTTATTTTGGAGAAAATTGCTTGTCACAGTTATTCAGGGGCGGAGGGGAAATGTAATCAGAAAGATGTTGAGTTTGTATAGATTTGCATAAAATAGATGTACAGCACATGTAAATTGAACACTTAACAAAAATTCCTGGTAAAATTATATTTTAAAGATATGTCCAAATTGTTGCCACAGAATAAAATAAATGGAAATAAATGGAAAGGAAAATAAAGGAGAAGGAAGTAAACAATGTCCTCTCTTTCCAATGATTGTGTCCTATGAAATAACTTGCTATGCTTACCTGATGTAGCTTTCAAATTCAGATTTCCATTCTCTCTTCATTTTCTCTATTGTTTGCTAGTCTGCAAAACTCAGGCACTGAAAGACTGGGTTTGCTGTAAACATTCAACAGATTTTGAAACACGGCAAAGCCATATTTTACCTTTGATAATTCAGACTGTTTTCAGTGTCACTTGATGCAATAAAATAACTTATGTGTTTAGAACAATGCTGGAATAGAGAAAAGCTCAGCCACGCCCACCTGGAATAAACTTCTCAGAATGATTTTTTAAAAAAAATAATAATAATAACCCTCAAAGGATTAGGAAACATATGTGTTATGTATTCTTGTCTGTACCTTTAAATATTTGGGCGGGAAATCAGCACGTTGCTGATTGGACGAAGCCGCCAGTAGAACTGTATAAAAGGAGAGGTTTTTCCCCCAGCCTGTTGCTGGGTTCACCCTATATTAAAGAGCTGTTGTCACTACCCTGGTCTCCAGCCTCGTTACTTCCAGAACTTAACACTGGCGACGAGGGTGGGATCTCGAGGCTAAGGAGAACCAGAACCGAGCTGAAGCACGATAGACCCGAACCCAGCAAACACAGGGCAGAAAAGCGGAGATGGCCAGTTACACTCCGCCCGCACCGTTTGACCCGGCTAAAGAGAAATGGGGAACGTATATGACCCGTTTCGAAAGCTTTCTAGAAGCCAACGAACTGCAAGGAGTTCCAGATAACCGCAAAAGGGCTTATTTCTTAAGCCACTGTGGTCCGGAGGTCATTGATATCGCGGAAGCCCTGGCAGAGCCAACGCCGTTACAATCGGTGTCGTGGCCAACTCTACAGACTTTACTAAAAAACCACTTCGCACCAACGCCGTCCAAATACGTGCGGCGGTTTGAATTCGGAGGCGAAGGCAGATGGAGGCGAATCCATCGGTGACTACATGGCCGCCCTAAGGAAGCGTCCAAGGACTGCGGATACGCGACCTAGACGAGGTGCTCCTCGAGCAACTCATCCGAGGGGTCAGAGACATCCGTTTGCGGCGGCGGCTGCTAGCAAAGAGCAACCTAACGCTGGCCAACGCTCTGGACGAAGCCAGAGCACATGAAATGTCCACCCAAGCGGCGGAGACACTGCAAAAGCCTGTCCCACCAAAGGCGAGCGCGAAGCCAACCCCAGTGCACCAGGAGGAGGTTCAGACCGAATCCGACGGTGAAGATGAGGAAGGGGTCTGCCGAACCGAGAAACGCGACAAAGGGGACCGAGACGAATGCGGAAGCTGCGGTGGTCAACACCAGCGCCAACGCTGCAAGTTTAAGGACGCGACATGTCGGCGGTGCGGGAAGAAAGGGCACCTAGCTCAAGTTTGTCGAGCGGCCCAACCTTCCCGCCGAAAATTCAAATCGGCCAATCAGAGCGCGGAATCGGCAAGGCGACCCGCGATTGGCTCAAACAAAAAAGGCGCGGATTCAAACCAAACGACTGTGGTCATAGGCCGCGCCTCGACCCGAGTGGAGAAGAAGATCTTCACCAAACCAAAAATAGAGGGAGTACGGTGCCGGCTCGAAGTAGACACGGGATCAGCGATCACCATCATGTCCTGGGACACTTTGGCGAAGTCACTGCCATCAGTCGCGAAGCGCCACCTGCAAGCACAACGGCTACGAGTCCACGACTACCAAGGGAATCGCATCCCTGTTCGAGGGACCACCTCCGTCCGAGTCGAGTACGGACCACACAAGAAGACCCTGCCCATCACGATCGTCGAAGGAACCCTGCCCAGTCTGTTGGGACTAGACTGGTTTCGTGCCCTGGGCATGGGAGTGACTGGCATCTACAGAAGTGACTGTAACCTGAAAGACACTCTCTTTAACGAGTTCGAAGATGTCTTCAAGGACTGCCTGGGCAAGTACAAGGGGACCCCTATTTCCTTCAACTTAGACCCCCAGGTAGCTCCCATTAGGCTTAAGGCGAGGAGAGTCCCTTTTGCCCTAAAACCAAAAATTGACAAGGAGCTAGATAAGCTCATAAATCAGGGGATTTTGGTGCCAGTCGATCACGCAAAGTGAGAGACGCCAATCGTCACCCCAATAAAACCAGACGGGTCAATTAGAATTTGCGCTGACTACAAGGCGACGCTTAACAAAGCCTTACAGAAAAGCGCTTACCCGGTTCCCGTGGTGCAACACTTGCTGCACTCTTTGGGGCGAGGGCAAGTCTTTGCAAAGTTAGACTTGGCCCAAGCCTACCAACAACTGCCCGTAGACGCCCGCACAGCCGAAGCCCAAACGATTGTAACGCACAGGGGGGCCTTCAAGTGCACCCGATTGCAATTTGGAGTGAGTGTGGCACCAGGGCTGTTCCAAAACCTAATGGAACGACTTCTGCAAGGGCTCCCAGGGGTAGTTCCCTACTTCGATGATGTCCTGATTTCAGGGGAAAACGTAGAGGAATTGGGGGAGCATTTGAGAAAGGTTCTGGGCATTTTCCAGACAGCCGGATTAAAAGTCACGGTAAACAAATGCCAGATAGGGGTCGAATCCGTCGAATTCTTGGGCTACCGGATAGACAAGAAAGGAATTCACCCCACTGAGAGCAAGGTCAAGGCAATTAGAAAGGCTCCAGCGCCCAAAAACAAAGCAGAGCTGCAGGCATTCCTGGGGCTAGTGAATTTTTACGCGGTCTTTTTAAAAAACAAAGCGACCGTTGCTGAACCGCTGCATAGGCTTTTAGGAAAAAATACTGTTTGGTCTTGGGGAAAGTCGGAAAATAGGGCTTTCGAAGCAGTAAAAAACCTGCTCTCAAGTGACAGCCTGCTCATCCAATATCATAACTCATTGCCCCTAGTGCTGGTTTGCGATGCCTCCCCTTACGGGGTGGGAGCTGTACTCAGCCATAGACTTCCAAATGGCACAGAAGCCCCTATAGCTTTTTATTCTAGAACGATGTCCTCCCCAGAGAGGAACTACAGCCAATTAGATAAAGAAGCACTAGCCATTGTGTCAGGGGTGAAAAAATTCCACGAATATGTTTTTGGGCGGGATTTTGAAATCGTGACTGACCACAGACCGCTACTAGGGATACTGGCTGGCGACCGCCCAACGCCTGTGGCACTTTCGCCACGCTTGACCCGATGGACTATTTTCTTAGCCGCTTATTCGTACAAGCTGCAGCATCGACCAGGAAAAGAAGTGGGGCATGCAGACGCGTTAAGCAGATGCCCACTACCAGGGGCCATCGAAGACCCTACGCCGGGGACGCCCATCCTGCTTATTGACTCTTTGGACTCTGGCCCAGTCACATCTAAGGAAGTGGCTCGGGCATCATACCGGGACATTATGTTAAGGACTGTACTCGGTTGGGTACAAAGAGGGTGGCCCGCTGCGCCGGGTGAACGCTTTAAGGAGTTTGTTAAAAAACGGGATGAGCTCTCGGCTCAAGGGGGGTGCCTGTTATGGGGTGATCGTGTGGTAATCCCCGATAAATTAAGGGGAAAGGTACTGGACCTCCTCCACGAGGGCCACCCAGGGATCGTCAGGATGAAGGGGCTAGCGAGAAGCTATGTGTGGTGGCCACTCATGGACTCAGAGATTGCTGAGAGGGTGGGGAAATGCCAGGCTTGCCAAGAGTCCAGACCCCTACCCCCAACGGCCCCAGTCAGGGAATGGGAAAAACCCCAAGGGCCCTGGTCAAGAATCCACATTGATTTTGCTGGCCCTTTCCATGGCCAAACTTTCCTAGTGGTTGTTGACGCATTCTCTAAATGGTTGGAGATCATACTCATGAAATCCACTACGGCCGAGGCAGTAATCGCAGCCCTGCGCCACTTATTTGCAACCCACGGGTTGCCTGACACTCTGGTGTCCGACAACGGGCCGCAATTCACGGCAGCCCAGTTCGAAGAATACTTGGCAGAGGAGGGCATCCGACATGCCCTCTCTGCGCCGTTCCACCCTGCGTCGAATGGCCTTGCAGAGCGTTCCGTCCGGAGCGCTAAGGAGGCATTGTCCAGGCTCAAGCCAGGTGACTGGCAAACAAAGATAGACTTCTTTCTGGCCGTTCAGCACAGAACCCCAAGCACTGCTACAGGCAGAAGCCCAGCCGAATTATTGATGGGACGGAAACTCCGGTGCCCACTTGACCGTTTGAGTCCCCATTACACACCAGAGGGTTACAAGGGGGAAATAGACAAAACAAGGGAATTGGGCATAGGCGACCGAGTGTGGGCCCGCAACTACGGGGACGGCCCAAGTTGGCTCGCAGGGCAAATAATAAAAGCAACCGCCCAAAGTCATACTTGGTGAATTACAAGACACCCGAGTGTGGAGGCGCCACATAGATCAGATAAGGAGACGAATAACTGAACAAATTAAGCCACAGGAAACAAATTATGACCCCTCCTTATTTGAACCCACAGCTGACCATGACCCGGGGGAGGCGCAAGACTTAGCTGAGGTCCCGGAGGTCCAGCGACGCCATCAGGTTCCCGAGGGAAACGACAGGGAAAATTACAAAAGTAATCCAGGGCCGGATGGCCAAGAAAAAGAATCTGCAAATAATCCAGGGCCCGATGGCCTAGAAAAAGAGCTGGGAGGAGAAAACAGACCCTCCGATCAGCTCAAAACACCACCCAGAACTGAACCGCGCAGGTCTGAAAGAACTAGGAGACGCCCAGGTTATTTGCGTGACTACGTCGAAAAATAACATGTAAATAAAATGTAAATAGAGGCAAAGTGTTTTCTGGGAGGGGAGGAGTGTTATGTATTCTTGTCTGTACCTTTAAATATTTGGGCGGGAAATCAGCACGTTGCTGATTGGACGAAGCCGCCAGTAGAACTGTATAAAAGGAGAGGTTTTTCCCCCAGCCTGTTGCTGGGTTCACCCTATATTAAAGAGCTGTTGTCACTACCCTGGTCTCCAGCCTCGTTACTTCCAGAACTTAACAATATGCTAATTCCAATTCTACGTCAAAGGAACAGGCTTTCAGGGAACTGTATGGGAGGAAGGTTAAAAAAAGTCAAGATGGCAACCATGTCTACGCAACTGAAGTCTTGCCCCTGTTTAATTGCATAATGATACATATAAAACGTGAGGGACTTTGATATCCCAACCTCTACTGCCAAAATTAAAGCATTTGGGATGAAGAAGGGCACACATTATTTTGTTCAATCTGTTCATATTTTATGAAGTAAAAAGAAATTAAGCTTTAGCCTCCATTCTGATGCTAATATGATATAGTAGTGAAGCTCGCGATCTAGGAGTGGGGAGATTTAGGGGTGAAATGCTACTAATTCAGACCAGTTCAGCTGAACCAGTAGTGATGGTGGTAGATGGTTCGGAGAACCGATAGTGACTGCAGCGCGAGGCTCCGCACACCTGCCCAGTCATTGTTGGTTTTTAATCAGGAAGTAACCTGTTTTTTACCCTCTGCACATGAGCAGAAGGGTCTGCGGATGCACAGTGTCCAAGCCCGCATGTGACATGCGGTGCGTGCACTTCCAAATCAGTTGGGAAGGTAAGTAGATTTCACCCCTGGGGAGATTGAAGTTCAAATTCACCCCCTCCAGGAAAGAAGATTACTGGATGTCTTTGGGCCAGTCTCTCTCTCACACACACACCCTTGCCACCTCAGAGGAATGTTCTAGAAAAAGAGAACGTATGCCACCTTGATCTCCTGAATGAAAGTCAGGCAATCAATCAAATATATAGAATATTCTTTTGGATAAAAATAGTTTTTTTAAATAAATTCTTTGGGCACGTCCCTCTGAGCCTCCTTCACACTTCAAAACTCATGAACTGCCAAAATAGAAAGACTTGGATTAAAGAAAGAATTTAATCTTTCTTAAATTCTTTCTTTTTCGCTATCTGTGCTCAGTGAAGCTTACGTGAATTCAGGAAAGGGTTCAGGAAGAAATTCAGGAAGGAAGGAAGGAAGGAAGGAAGGAAGGAAGGAAGGAAGGAAGGAAGGAAGGAAGGAAGGAAGGAAGGAAGGAAGGAAGGAAGGAAGGGACTTATTGGTACATTACAATCTTCTTTATGGCCATCTTTCTTATTCTTTTTGTGCAACAACCCAATTTCAGAGCTTTCCATCCAGTGGTGGGTTACCAGTTCGGTCCAGTTCCTGTGAACCAGTAACAAGAGCAATGGGAGGCTCTTCCTACCCACCTGGAAATCATCAAATGCAATCTGTGCATGCGCAGAAGCACGAGTGCCCGTTGTGAACTGGTAGCAAAGGTAAGTGGAACTTACCCCTGTTTCCATCCTGAGGCTCAGTGATGAGATGCTACCGGTTCGCCCTGGATTGGAAAAACCAGTAGTAGCGGCGGCAGGAGCCTCCTCCCACTCACACTATATGCGCAGAAGCATTGCACGTGCCCATGAGCAAACCAGTAGTGTCAGGTTTGAAACCTACCCCTGCTGAGACTAATGAACTTCTGATTACAGTTCAGGAAGCTAAATAGATTTTCTCCCTCATTCTCTTCTAGGAGAATTGATTCCATTAGAAGCAATAAGAGAACATTTGCATACAATATATGGATCATCTCTCTGAGTGTGAAAGAACTCTTGCTCTGCTATTCTTATTAGAGTAAATTAGTATTTCTAGTAAGAACAGGTAATCCTTGACACCATTCACAACCATTCAGTTATCATCTACTTGAATTACAACAGTGCTGAAAAAGTGACTTATGACCAGCCCTCACTTTTGTGACCATTGCAGCATCCCCTGGGCTATGTGATTAAAATTCAAGAGATTGGTAACCAGGATGTCTTTACAATGGTTGCAATATCCCAGGGTCACATGACCATCACTTGTGACCTTCCCAGTAGACTTCCAACAAAGTCAGTTGAGAAAGTTGGATTTGCATAATAATCATGGTGATTCCCTTATATGCTTTCGAACTGCTAGAAGCTGGGACCAATAACGGGAGCTCACCCTGTTATGTAGCACTAGGGATTTAAACAACTGAACTGCCAACCTTTCTGTCAACAAATGCAGAGTCTTAGTCACTGAGCCACCGCGTCCGTTATAATGTTAGGTTAGGTTATAAAACATATAGAGATGCATGAATTCCATTTCAGTTAATAAATGGAGAAAAAGTTGGATAGTCTGTGATGACATAATAGATATTGAGTCATTTCCAAGATTAATCAGCTTCACTGGGTGACTAATTTTTGTAAACAACAGTTCATGATATCAAAAGTGGACTCACTTATGGGATTTTAAATAGAGAGGAAGACAGGGGAAATAAGACTGAATGCTAATATTGTTGGAATATTGCATCCAGTTTTAATTGCCATAATATAAAAAAGATGTTGAGATTCTGGGAAGAGTGCAGAGAAGAGCAACAAAGATGATTAGGGGACTAGAGATTAAAACGTATGAAGAATGGATGCAGGAATTGGGTATGTCTAGTTTAATGAAAAGAAGGACTAGGGCAGACATGATAGCAGTGTTCCAATATCTCAGGGGCTGCCACAAAGAAGAGGGAGTCAAACTATTCTCCAAAGCACCTGAAGGTAGGACAAGAAGTAATGGATGGAAACTAAACAAGGAGAGAAGCAACCTAGAACTAAGGAGAAATTTCCTGACAGAATAGCTAATCAATGGAATAATTGCCTCTAGAAGTTGTGGGTGCTCAAACACTGGAGGTTTTAAAGAAAAGATTGGACAACTTGAGCAGGAGATTAAACTAGAAGACCTCTATTATTTATTATTATTATTTTCCAAAGTCCCTTCCAACTCTATTATTTAATTAATCTAATGAACTATCAAGCATTTTTCTAATGTATTATAATTCCATTGTTTTTTTGGATATATAAATTCTGCATAGGGGAAAGTTCTGAATAAGTGAAATAAAGAAATAGAAACTGGATATCAGAGATCAAGACAGCAACGAGGCAGTAGCACAAAATTCCAGCGTCCATGATATTCCATTGTTAACCTCAAAGTAATTGTGATGGAACAAAGAAACTTTGTTAACACCTCATATGTTCTGTAATAACAAAACCAATAAAATTTTGCTGCTCCCCAAAACCTGTACACTCAAGGAATGGTAACTAGTCCTGGAGAAGCTACAATTATCTGGATTTATGTTATAAGAGTGGAAATTTCCTAACCTTTTTAGAAATGAGTTGATTCCATATTACTTAATGAGAATTAGATTTGTATTCTAAACTCCTATTCTCAGTTAAGGTTTCTGAAGGTCAAATGCAATAAGGAAGATTAATAAGTTTGCTTCTTTTCTTGATTCCCTAGAAAATAAATTATCAAGTTAAGAATTTATAATAGGGAACTGTTGGTCCACAGAGACCTTTCAGTTTACATTGTTTTATTAAAGGCTTTAAAGAAATTAAGAAGTATGTCTATGGAGACTCCAAATCTTCCAGGTCATGGTTGTCCCAAAGGTGGTTTTTTTTCAAGAGAAAATTGGACTTTCTGGTTTCTTTTTGAAGACGTTTCACTTCTCATCCAAGAAGCTTCTTCAAAGAAAAACAAGAAAGTCAAGTTGCCTCTTGAAAAAACACCTTTGGGACAAATTAAGTAGTAGTTGGGGAACCTTAGAATGACTTAATAAGATTTATATCATACATCATTATGTATTACCAAATTCCTACAACCTTTCTATATCACCTTTCTTATGCAGTGAATGTCAAGAATCTTGCATAGGTCCACCAATTTAAATCTCAATTTAAATCACACTAAAGAAAAATCAGTAAGAATAAATAACCACCATTAATCTCATTAATTTCAGTGTGTCTATTGAAAATAGACCTGGATTTCTATTAAGTTAACTTATTTTCTCATTCCTATCTCAATTTTACTGTTTTATTCTTTGCACTTATTTCGATGGAGAATGTGAAGAATTAAAATCAAAAAATAGTTATGGTGAAAGAATAGTTACTTATCATCACAATTGGTGTTGAAACTTCTTATTGCTAAGCACGGAGGTTGTCAAATGACAAATTGTGCTTGATTTTGTGACATTTTGTCATGGTTTTTAAGGGAATCACCATGATTATTATGCAAATCCAGCTTTCCCAACTGACTTTGTTGGAATTCCACTGGGAAGGTCACAAGTGATGATCATGTGACCGTAGGATATTGCAACCATTGTAAAGACATCCTGGTTACCAATCTCTTGAATTTTAATTACATAGCCCGGGGGATGCTGCCCAAAGAATTTATTTAAAAAAACTATTTTTATCCAAAAGAATATTCTATATATTTGATTGATTGCCTGACTTTCATTCAGGAGATCAAGGTGGCATACGTTCTCTTTTTCTAGAACATTCCTCTGAGGTGGCAAGGGTGTGTGTGTGAGAGAGAGACTGGCCCAAAGACATCCAGTAATCTTCTTTCCTGGAGGGGGTGAATTTGAACTTCAATCTCCCCAGGGGTGAAATCTACTTACCTTCCCAACTGATTTGGAAGTGCACACACCGTACGTCACATGCGGGCTTGGACACTGTGCATCCGCAGACCCTTCTGCTCATGTGCAGAGGGTAAAAAACAGGTTACTTCCTGATTAAAAACCAACAATGACTGGGCAGGTGTGCGGAGCCTCGCGCTGCAGTCACTATCGGTTCTCCGAACCATCTACCACCATCACTACTGGTTCAGCTGAACTGGTCTGAATTAGTAGCATTTCACCCCTAAATCTCCCCACTCCTAGATCGCGAGCTTCACTACTATATCATATTAGCATCAGAATGGAGGCTAAAGCTTAATTTCTTTTTACTTCATAAAATATGAACAGATTGAACAAAATAATGTGTGCCCTTCTTCATCCCAAATGCTTTAATTTTGGCAGTAGAGGTTGGGATATCAAAGTCCCTCACGTTTTATATGTATCATTATGCAATTAAACAGGGGCAAGACTTCAGTTGCGTAGACATGGTTGCCATCTTGACTTTTTTTAACCTTCCTCCCATACAGTTCCCTGAAAGCCTGTTCCTTTGACGTAGAATTGGAATTAGCATATGTTTCCTAATCCTTTGAGGGTTATTATTATTATTTTTTTAAAAAAATCATTCTGAGAAGTTTATTCCAGGTGGGCGTGGCTGAGCTTTTCTCTATTCCAGCATTGTTCTAAACACATAAGTTATTTCATTGCATCAAGTGACACTGAAAACAGTCTGAATTATCAAAGGTAAAATATGGCTTTGCCATGTTTCAAAATCTGTTGAATGTTTACAGCAAACCCAGTCTTTCAGTGCCTGAGTTTTGCAGACTAGCAAACAATAGAGAAAATGAAGAGAGAATGTTCCACTGATTAATTGTTCTAACTGTCAGGAAATTTCTCCTCAGTTCTAAGTTTCTTCTCTCCTCGATTAATTTCCACCCGTTGCTTCTTGTTCTACCCTCAAGTGTTTTGGAGAATAGCTTGACTCCCTCTTCTTTGTGGCAGCCCCTAAAATATTGGAACATTGGTATCATGTCTCCTCAGTCCTTGTTTTCATTAAACTAGACAAAAAACCTGCAGAAAATTAAATTTACAACTCTTAATGCTTTTTTAGCAATGCTGTTACGTGCATTTTGGATTATGTACATATTGGTAGCCAAGGGAGAGCCGGTTTGGTGTAGTAATGAAGGCATCTGGCTGGGAACCAAGAGATTGTGAAGTCTAATCCTGCTTTAGATATAAAGTTGGCTGGGTGATTTCTCTCCACCCTAGGAAAAAGGCAACAGTAAACCTCTTCTGAAATCTTGCCAAGAAAATTTCAGGGGCTCATCCAGAACTCAAAAATCTGGCTCCAAATAAGGGTGCAGAGAAGATGATTAGGGAACCGGAGGTTAAAACTTATGAAGAACAGTTGCTGGAACTGGGTATTTTTCTGAAAATATTTTATTGATAATTTGAGTTTATAAAACTTATGCTAGATCAATCTGAGAATATTATTAAACTGTTTGGAATCTCTACCATATATCTGACATCAGTACAATCGAGCGGGTTCAGAAGTATTTTATGAGAAAAGTCTTGAACGCAATAGAATTCCTTATGCTATTAGGCTCGAAATTCTCAGTTTGGATAACTTAGAACTGTGTCGCTTGTAGTCAGATCTAGGTATTGCATATAAAATTATACATAGTAATGTTTTACCTTTAAATGACTTTTTATGTTTTAATTGCAATAATTTATGCGCTAACAACCGCTTTAAACTCAATGTAAATTGTTCTAAACTTGACTGTAAAAAATATGATTTCTGTAATAGAGTTGTCAAATTCTGGAATGTTATACCTGATTCAGTTGTTTCAGCTACACATTTTCACAGTTTCAGTCACAAATTGACTTCCATGGACATTACTTGATACTTAAGTGGTTAGCAGAGGGGGCATGCATAAGTCCATTAAGGTGCCTATCGTCTGTTACTGTATTTTTATTCTTGTTTATTCCCACTTTTGTTTGACAAAAACAAAAGATATTGTAACTTATTGTAACAAGCAGGATTTGGTGCGGTGCTGTTTCTCAATTGTAACTTTTGTCCTTTCAGGCGCTGTTCTTAAGGACCATCAGAAAAAGTCAGATGCAGAACCAAAGCATGTCTGAATTCATCCTCATGGGTTTTTCCATTGGCCATCAAACTGAGCTCCTGCTAGCCTTCCTCTTTTTAACCATGTATACTGCAAGCTTGGGGGCCAATGTGGTCATCCTATGCATTGTACTAGTAGATAATCGCCTCCATAACCCAATGTACTTCTTTCTTGGTAATGTTTCCATACTGGACATCTTCTTCACCTCTGTGACCAGTCCACAATTGCTCTGGAACCTCCTCTCTGGAGACAAGTCAATATCCTTTGCTGGCTGCATGACACAGACTTATTTCTATTTCTTCTTAGGGACAGTACAATTCCTTTTGTTTACCTCCATGTCCTATGACCGTTATGCTGCCATATGCCAGCCGCTGCAATATCATGCAATCATGAATATCCAGGTGTGCATCCAGATCGTTTTGGCTTGCTGGCTGGGTGGGTTCTTCTCAGTTTTGGTCCCCATCATTATGATCGCCAGGCTATCCTATTGCAAGTCTAACATCATCAATCATTTCTTTTGTGACAGTGGCCCTCTGCTGGATCTGTCCTGCAGCGACACCCGGGTGATAGAGGTGATAGACTTTGTGCTGTCATCTGTTGTTATCCTCTGCTCTTTAGTCTTAACCTTACTTTCTTATATATGTATCATCTCAGCAATAATCCGCATCTCTACCGCTTCAGGCCAGAGAAAAGCCTTCAATACTTGTCCTTCACACCTGACCATCATCTCCATCTCCTGTGGCATCAGCATCTTCATCTATGTCACTCCATCCCAAAAGGAGACTCTCGAAGTCCATAAGGTTCCTGCTCTTCTCACCACAATTGTCTGTCCTTTTCTGAACCCTTTCTTCTTCACCCTGCAAAATGACATGGTGAGGCTGGTACTAAGAGACATGGTGAGGCACATCACAGAGAAGGTTGCTCATAAAGTTTGTGGCATGTTGGGAAAGAATGGACATAATAAGTGGGGAGACCAGGCAAAAGCATAAGAAGGGAAGGAGAACAAGCTGGAATTTATCAACCTCAGTGATGGTGACAAGATTGTGGGCACGCGAGCTGTCATCCAGCTCAGCTCCACTGCATATGCACATGTGCCCCTCCTGCTGGCCAGCTGATTTTTGGGATGCACAGGGAGCGGGGTGCATGCAGGAGACATGCATGCATGCTCAGGGGGGTCAGGGAGGCCTGCTAGGCCAAAAACGTGGGGCAGGGGGCTGCACATGCATGTACACGGGGCATGAAGACTTGTGTGGCATGCACGGGGGGGGGCATTGCATTATGAGTGCCGGCCCACGTGCCTGCTTTTGGCACACAACGAGAAAAAAGTTAGCCATCACTGCTATAAGGTATTTATAATGCTACTCTGCATGGATGAAAGTGGGTCTTCATATTAGGGAAGAATTTCATTTCTGTGCAATCCTTCCTTCCTTTAGCTTCATTAGTTTCTGAAAACTAAAGCAATAGATTTCTTTTTAATTGTAAAGTATCTGTAGAAGGTTTCATCTCTACCTCCTCTACAATATTTGGAATATTTCCTTTTAATAAAGAGAAGCTAGATATACTTGTTTTTCTTATTATTCACAATCATAATATATAATGGCCTTCTTTTTTTGCTGAATGCAATTATTTATATATGACAATTGTTGCTATTATTTCTAACTAATCTTTTAGGGTTTCCCAAACTTTGAATGAAAGGTTTTCAACCTAAGTTGGTTATGAAAGTTCTATATATCCATTGGTAACAAATCATTAGAAATAGAATAGAATAGAATAGAATTTATTGGCCAAGTGTGATTGGACACACAAGGAATTTGTTTTGGTGCATATGCTCTCAGTGTACACAAAAGAAAAAGAAAAAAAAACCTTCATCAAGGTACAACAACATTTACAACACAAATGATGGTCATTTGTCCATTTGTTAATCATGGACATATATCAGACGTTGTCAGCCTCTGCATGCTTGCCGCCTCTTGTGCTGGATTTTGCAATAACCTTCCCCCAGGAGTAGGGAGGGAATGGGGATTTTGCAGTATCCTTCCCAGTGGTGGGATTCAGCCAGTTCGCACCACTTCGGGAGAACCGGTTGTTAACTTTCTGAGCAGTTTGGCAAACTGGTTGTTGGAAGAAATCATTAGGGCAGAGAACCGGTTGTTAAATTACTTGAATCCCACCACTGATCCTTCCCCTAGAGTGGGGTGGGAATGGAGATTTTGCAGTATCCTTCCCCTGCCATGCCCACCATGCCACGCCCATGTCCACCAAGCCACACCTACAGAATCGGTAGTAAAAAAATTTTTGGATTTCACCACTGTATACATTATATCCATATGTAATTAGGTTAGATAACCTAAGCTTGAAAAGACATTTTAGTGCATTGCATTATGCTGTGTTTTACTTGCTTCAACTTTTTATATGTTTCTTGAGCATGATTTCTTCAAAGGAAATTGGAATAAAATACCAAAAATAAAACAAATACAAGCCAAACTTCCAATTAAAACCTTATGTGTTTCACCGAAAATATTGCAGTATGGCAATGGAGAAGAAGGCAAAGTTAACATGTTGGTTTACTAGAATCCTATATTATGGAATGGAGAATGCCTTTGCGGCCTCTGACCCGGCGCAGATCTCAACCAGCCCCCTGGTTCTCCGAGGGGCTGAGGGAGATGAAACGCCAGAGAAGACGCCTAGAGAGTGCCTGGAGATCCAGCCGTTCCGAGGCTGACCGGACACTAGTTAGGTCCTATACTAGGACTTACCTAGTGGCACTGAGGGAAGCGAAGCGTTCCTACGTTTCCTCCCTCATTGTGTCGGCAGATAACCGCCCGGCGGCCCTGTTTCGGGTGACCCGCTCCCTCCTTCATCAGGAGGTGCGGGATGACCCCTTACAGGGCCGTGCCGAGGAGTTTAGTGATTATCTATATAATAAAATCGTTCAGCTTAAGGACAGAATGGATCAACAGTGGGTAGATCCGGGTGAGGGGCTGGAGACACGTCTTGTTGAGATTATTTGGGATGGATTTGACCCTGTGACTCCCGAGGACATGGACAGGTTGTTGGGGCGGTTGAATGCCACCATCTGTTTATTGGACCCGTGCCCCTCCTGGTTGGTGCTGGCCACACAGGAGGTGACACGAGGCTGGCTCCAGGGGATTATAAATGCTTCTTTGATGGAGGGTGTTTTCCCCACCACCTTGAAAGAGGCGGTGGTGAGGCCCCTCCTCAAGAAGCCCTCCCTGGACCTGGCTGTTTTAGGAAATTACCGGCCAGTCTCCAACCTTCGCTTTGTGGCGAAGGTTGTTGAGAGTATGGTGGCACGTCAATTACCCCAATACCTGGAGGAATCTGTCTATCTAGACCCGTTCCAGTCTGGCTTCCGACCCGGGTACAGCACGGAGACGGCTTTGGTCGGGTTGGTTGATGATCTCTGGAGGGCCAGGGACAGGGGTTGTTCCTCTGCCCTGGTCCTATTAGACCTCTCAGCGGCTTTTGATACCATTGACCATGGTATCCTGCTGCACCGGTTGGGGAGTTTGGGAGTGGGAGGCACCGTTTATCGGTGGTTCTCCTCCTATCTCTCTGACCGGTCGCAGACGGTGTTGGCAGGAGGGCAGAGATCGACCGCGAGGCTCCTCACATGTGGGGTGCTGCAGGGGTCGATTCTCTCGCCTCTCCTGTTCAACATCTATATGAAGCCGCTGGGTGAGATCATAAATGGCTTTGGGGTGAGGTACCAACTGTACGCTGATGACACGCAGCTATACTTTTCCACCCCAGGCCATCCCAACGAAGCCATCGAAGTGCTGTCCTGGTGTTTGGAAGCTGTACGGGTCTGAATGGGGAGAAACAGGCTCAAACTCAATCCCTCCAAGACGGAGTGGCTGTGGATGTCAGCACCCCGATACAGTCAGCTGCAGCCGCGGCTGACTGTTGGGGGCAAATCATTGGCCCCAGTGGAAAGGGTGCGCAACTTGGGTGTCCTCCTGGATGGACGGTTGTCTTTCGAAGATCATTTGACGACCGTCACCAGGAGGGCTTTTTATCAGGTTCGCCTGGTTCGCCAGTTGCGCCCCTTCCTCGACCGGGATGCCTTATGCACGGTCACTCATGCTCTGGTTACCTCTCGCTTGGACTACTGTAACCCTCTCTACATGGGGCTCCCCTTGAAGAGTACCCGGAGGCTCCAGTTGGTTCAGAACGCAGCTGCGCGGGTGATAGTGGGAGCCACACGTTGCTCCCATGTAACACCTCTCCTGCGCAGTCTGCACTGGCTACCTGTGGTCTTTCGGGTACACTTCAAGGTGTTGGTGACTACCTTTAAAGCGCTCCATGGCTTAGGGCCAGGGTACTTACGGGACCGCCTGCTGTTACCAAATGCCTCCCACCGACCTGTACGCTCGCACAGAGAGGGACTCCTTAGGGTGCCGTCCGCCAAGCAATGTCGGCTGGCGGCCCCCAGGGGGAGGGCCTTCTCTGTGGGGGCTCCCACCCTTTGGAACGAACTTCCCCCTGGACTTCGGCAACTGCCAGACCTTCGGACTTTCCGCCGAGAACTGAAGACCTATTTGTTTGTTCGCGCAGGACTGGCATAGGATTTTAATAGGATTTTAATTAGTTTTAATGTTTTAACATTTTAAAATTTGGGTTTTATTCTAAATGTTTTAATTCAACCATTTGTAAAATAAATTTTTAAATTATGGTTTTATGTGTATCCTGTTGTTGTTTTTATCATGGCTGTAAACCGTCCTGAGTCCTTCGGGAGAAGGGCGGTATAAAAATTTAATAAATAATAAAATAATAATAATAATATAAAGAATGCATTAGCAAATTTCTGAAATAGTCCCTCTTAAATTAGGATGGCATACACAGATTTTTTTCCAAGCAGTTTGGCTTTTTGGTGGCCCACAGGATACTCATGCTTCAGAGTGTTGGGTGGAGATAAAGCAGATGTGAAATTTAATTTCCTCGCCGTTTTAAATTAAAATAAATTAAGGTGATTCTTCTTCAACAGTGAATTTAATGACTCCCACTCTCCACCATAGTAGTTGACTGACTGGTAATTTTAAAGGTCCCTAGGAATCCCACCTTAAACAGAATTTTTTTCAAAGGATGTAATAGAAAATAATCACTTGGTTCATTAGAAAGTACAAGTTATAGAGAGACAACCAAATACTCGTATTATTTGCAATTTGCAGTCATCTAGTTTATTCAGAGAAATCAGCAGGCATAGTTTAAGCTGTAGCAGCCTCTTTAGGGTACAAACAAGTGACATGTAGAAAATAATAACAACCTCTGTGTTTGCATTGTACACCACAGAAATCTTTGGTGAATTGTATGAGACAAAAGAATTATTGGAAGAAGACATTACATTGAAGTACAGAATACAGTAGACACCCCTCCTATCAAATAATCTTTTTTGCTAGTATACCACAATGAGATAAACTTAATAAAAGCTGTAAATCTTTACCCAAACATAGTTACAATGTTCTTTTTGTGTTCACTTTCATATCCAGGACTTCAGCAGATTGGATTAAACCATCTGGACTCCACACACTATGGAATATTTATAAGGATTGCAGTTCCTCAAGAATTAAGCATTTTAAATTCTATCAACTCCCAGAGCTAGCAAGAGAAAGGAAATGCAAAACTATGTGATGATGGTGATGGTAGTGCGAGATGATGTTTTCAGACCACCCAAGATCATCTACAAAGCGATCCTAGGAAAACGTGCCTTCATTTTGAAAGTCCTACTCAGGTTTATGTTTTTCCCCTCTAAACCTGAGGGATCACACAGCCCTAATGCACACCTGATTTTTTCCCAACACTTTTCTGTACTGGTTTACAGGCAAGTGGGGCTGATTCACAAGCTCATATTCTTGATGAAATGAGGATCACTATTGACAGATCTCCAAGCCACTTTCAGACCATGATTATTATTATTATTATTTTGGCAAGGGAAATGCTAAGGTTAGACTGAAATGACCCACCCAGACAACAATCTAGCTCATATCCTAGTGAAGAAGGCTTTTAAACTATCATGTGAACAAATTCATTTTGAAAACCCAAGAGAAAAGAATGGAAAGAAATATTTGAGATAGGGTGCTCTAGTTCCTCAACTTGATCCTATGATCTATTGGCTTTGCTGGCGGAGGGGAAAAAAGGAACTATTGATAAACTGGTGGAAGTACCCTAAGAGGTTCATATCGCAGAAAGAGCAGTAGCAAGGAAGCGCTCAGATGCCGTGGCCATTGCATCCTTGGATTTCTGCAGGTGATGTATTGTACACCACCTGTTACAAAAGCCATTCTAAATGAACAGGCAACCCGCGGACACAGCTCAGGCGAACCCTCCGGTTCATGGGACGTCCCCTGTAATTGCAATTTGGGAATCTTCCTGTACTTCTACAGTGGACCACTGGGAAACTCCTCCTGCTGTCGTACAAATTCCTTTGATAGTGAGTTCCGGCACGTCGGCAAACTGCTATGATAGAATTGGGATGGGCATAGATAAAACTGTTTTTGACTTTGCATCTCCTTCGACTCAGCCCCCTTCGCTGCATCATCATATTACAGTAGGCATTCGGATTATTGGCTCCAGTTTTGGGAAAATCAATGTGGCTGTTAGAAAAACTTCGATAATTTGCGGCTTCTCCGGAGTGTACCAGCAGAAGTCCAAGAAGAACCACCAGCTGGAGGAGCAATCTGAAGATGGTCATGGTGGGAAATCGAGATCTGCAGAAGAGGACCAGAGGGAAGACAAGAAAGGGAAGGGGAAGAGGAAGAGGAAGAGGAAGAAAGAAGAAGAAAAGGAGAAGTAAGAAACTACAAACATAAAAATGAGAGTTGTTGTTAGTTGTGAAGTCGTGTCCAACCATCATGACCCCATGGACCAGAGGTCACCAACCTTTCGGACCTCAGGGACCACTAAATTCATAATTTTAAATCCTGTGGACCACTAATACGAATTTTTTAAAAAGAAAAATAGTATTTAGTGCGACATAAAAAATGCAAATAATTTTTCTGTGGACTACCAAAATTTTCTCACGGACCACCAATGGTCCATGGACCACTGGTTGGTGACCACTGACATGGACAACGTTTCTCCAGGCCTTCCTGTCATCTACCATCCTCTGGAGCAACAGTAAAATGCTTCCGGTTCGGATTGGTTTGGCTGATCTGGTAGCGATTGTGGCGGGTGGTTCGGAGAACTGATAGCAATGGCGGTGCAAGGCTCTGCCCACTTGCCTAGTTGTTTGTCACCCTCTGTGTATGCGCAGAAGGTTTTGCAGAGGGTCCATGCACTTCTGAACCAATAAGGAAGGTAAGTAGATTTCACCCCTGCTCTGGAGTCCATTTAAGCTCACGCCTACTGCTTCAGTGACTCCATCCAGCCACCTCGTTCTCTGTCGTTCCCTTCTTCTTTTGCCTTCAATCTTTCCCAGCATTAGGCTCTTCTCCAGTGAGTCCTTCCTTCTCATTAGGTGGCCAAAGTATTTGAGTAATGAGAGTACGTCTACCTATTTCAAGGAACTATATGTTTCAGTGAGGCATTAAAACACTTTGCTATATATATATTTTTCCAATGTAAAATATTCCTCATGTAAAGGAACCACTCTGTTAAGCTTATACTGGATAATCTTAGTCTTATTTTGGTATACTTTTGCATAAAGATAAAGAAAAGTAGAAAAAACTATCTGCAACTCAGGGCTAAACTGTGGAATTCTGAGCCTTCTTAAGCTTGGCTGTGAGCATACAAATGTTTCATCAGCCAACTAGATTACATCATCAGGGCAAGGGTGTGTGGGGCTTGTTCTCTATTTATATGCAATAGTGCTGGTAGGGGTGTGGTTTTCAAGTATGGAGAAATTCCACCAAAAGTTGCAGGGATTATATATATATAATCAGGCAGCAAACCTCCACATTGACTTGCAGCCAAACAGCCAAACTCAGACAGCACTAAGAACACCACAGGTATGAGTAAAGTCTCAATGAAATGAAGTTCAATTCCTGGGGAATTTATAACTTTTTGAGGAGGGGGGGGAAACAGAATATAAATGAATTGCTATTGCTTTTGGGACCATGCAGGGGAGCAGCTCCATTTACTTACGAAGTTTTAGGACATCTCCATCAATTTGTAATTCTAGGCAATTTACAACACTTTGGAATACATAAAAGATCAAAATCAAAATATAAAAAAGAGTATAATTTTATATTTCATATTGAATAATCAATATCTTTTAATTTCTCACTGTAAATTTATCAAGTAAGTAAGAGGACTCAGTTAAGGCTGAGGTTTTACAAAACTATGCAAACATACCAAGGAAACAAAACTTACAATTGTCAGCCTAGATAATAGGTTTGGGATTTTTTTTGTAATCTCCTCCCAAATATCAACTTTCATCCAAGTGAACATAGATTTAGAGCAAGGGTTTCAGGAAGCATTAACAAATGAATTAAATAATATATACATTTCATTGGGTGGAAAAATGAAGCATACGAAAGTGAGAAAAAAATTGACTTTCTGAACCATTTCAGTGATGCCATCTTGCATGGAGAAAGTGCTGTGTACAACTGGAATATACTTTCATCAATTCTTTTTTTTTAAAAAAGCATTTTTTAAAAAATAATAATTTTTATTTCCATTTTTCAACATCATATTTATGTACAACTATTATCCATCATTAAGCATCATTAATCATTAATTTTTATTTATTACTAATTCAGGCCTGCCCGATTGCCACTTCCTTTCTTCACAACCTCCCTCTCTACCCTCTACTACTTTCCCATCCTTCATCTCCTTCACTTTACTACTTCCTCTCCTCCTTCTCCACTCCTCCCTTCTTCCACCCTATCTAACTTTCTTATTCCCCTCCTCCTTCTCTACTCTTTCCTACCTACTTTCTTCCCTCCTGCTACTCCTCTCTCCTTTTCTTTGTGAAATGGCAGTCGAGCATCCCCAATATCATTTTAAATTTTAATTTCATATCTTCAAAAATTACTGTACATTAATAATCAATCCATGTATCATTTCCCCCCCTTTCCGCCCCTCCTCCCCCTTCCCCCCCTCCCCCAGACTTCCCAGAGCAAATACCGGGTATTATAACCAACAATCACAAGCTAAAGTATACAAAATATACATAACCTCCCACCTTTAAAAATTTGAAACTTTAGATCCCCTCATAATAAAAATAAAGAGATAGGAAAGAATAATAAAAAGAAAAAAAATTGAGTTCGAGAAGATGGACTGTAATTTGAGAAATGGATTTATGAAATTTGAAGGAATATACAAGTGGGGAAAAAATTGAATTTGAGAAGATGGATTAATTTTAAAAATGGACTGTAAGAAGAAGTAATATGTGAAGTTGGTATTGCTTCTTTTCTTTTTTTCTTTTTAAAAAAAAGCATTTTGATGTCTTTTTAGTTATGTTTGAGTTTGGATTTTCCATGTTTAAAGTTACCATATCTGGATGTAAAAATCCAGTGATTGCTAGAGAATTATTAGAGAGATTCTATACCTCTCTGCTGACATCTAGTGGTCATCTGGAATTAAGGTGAAGTGCTGGTAGTCCTTGATTTACAACAGTTCGTTTAATGACCATTCAAAGTTACAACGGTACTGAAAAAAGGGACCGTTTTTCACACTTACAACCATTGCAGCATCCCCATGGTCACGTGACCAAAATTTGGACCCTTGGCAACTGACTCATATTTATGACGGTTGCAGTGTCCCGGAGTTCCATTTGCGACCTTCTGACAAGCAAAGTCAACAGGGAAGCCAGATTCATTCAACAACCATACTACTAATCTAATAATTGTAATGATTCACTTAACAAATGTGGCGAGAAAGGTAATAAAATGGGGCAAAACTCACTTAACCAATGTCTCACTTAACAACATAAAGTTTGGGCTCAATTGGGGGCGTAAACCTGTAATTTATCTGTGGTGAAATTAATTTCAGTTTCCTGTGAGAATAAATAAGTAGTTACACAGGCTGGGGACTCTTGAGTTTAAAAGTAATCTTTAACTTACCCAACTGTTATCCTGTCTTGAGTGATAGTTACCACTTCCTTCAGAAATAGCTTCTGACTTTTGAGGTGCTATTGAAATGCTTATATAGAGCTCAATTGAATTAGGGGTGGGATTAAAGAGGGGGGAAAAAGAAACAATCCCATACCAAATATGGTATACAGGTTATCTTGTGAAACTGGGATGGTTAGGTGTCGACGGTAGTTGTGCGGCCCCAAAACCGCAATGAAGAAATAACATTAATTGCAGAAATAGGTAGAATTAACGTTAGGAAATACCTGCAGGTGCTACAAAGGCCTCACAAGAGAGATGACAATCTCAGTGTAATATTAAAAGGGGATATTGACATAGGAGAAAAGCCAACACAGTTCTGGGCTGCATAAACAGAGGGATAGAATCAAAATCACGTGAAGTGTTAATACCATTTTATAATGCCTTGGTAAGGCCACCCTTGGAATATTGCATTCAGGTTTGGTTGCCACGATGTAGAAAAGATGTGGAGACTCTAGAAAGAGTGCGGAGAAGAGTAACAAAGATGATTATGGGACTGGAGGCTAAAACATATGAAGAACAGTTGCAGGAACTGGGTATGTCTAGTTTAATGAACAGAAGGACTAGGGGAGATATGATAGCAGTGTTCCAATATCTCGGGGGTTGCTACAAAGAAGAGGGAGTCAAACTATTCTCCAAAGCACCTGAGGGCAGGACAAGAAGCAATGGGTGGTAACTAATCAAGGAGAGAAGCAACTTAGAACTAAGGAGAAATTTCCTGACACTTAGAACAATCAATAAGTGGAACAGCTTGCCTGCAGAAGTTGTGAATGCTCCAACACTAGAAATTTTTAAGAAAATGTTGGATAACCATTTGTCTGAAATAGTGTAGGGTTTCCTGCCTGGGCAGGGGGTAGGACTAGAAGACCTCCAAGATCCCTTCCAACGTTATGAGATAGGGAAAGGAATAAAAATAAAATAGAATGAAAATAGTATGGCTGTCAGGGGGAAAGTATAAATCTTGTATAAAAATATTCAAAGTTAGATTAATAACAAAATAACAGAGTTGGAAGGGATCTTAGAGGTCTTCTAGCCCAACCCATTGCTTAGAAAGGAGACCCTATAATATATACCATTTCAGACAAACCGTTGTCCAATCTCCTTTTAAAAACTCCAATAATGGAGCACCCACAACTTCTGGAGGCAAGTTGTTCCACTGATTATTCATTTATTTTATTTATTTATTTTGTCACAACAATATATGTAGGTATCATACAAAAAGAATATATAGTATATAAACACATATATGAGTAAATATAAGGAGGTATAAGCATATATATATATATATATAGGAAGAAGAAAAGAATAAAGAAGAAAAGAACAATAGGACAGGAACGGTAGGCACGTTTGTGCGCTTATGCACGCCCCTTATGGTCCTCTTAGGAATGGGGTGAGGTCAATAGTAGAAAGTTTTTGGTTAAAGCTTTTAGATTATGAGAAGAGACCACAGAGTCAGGTAAAGTATTCCAAGCACTGATGATTCTGTTACAGAAGTCATATTTTCTGCAATCTAGATTAAAGCGGTTGACATTAAGTTTAAATCTATTAGTTGCTCTAGTATTATTGCAGTTGAAGCTGAAGTAGTCTTTAACAGGAAGGACATTACAATAGATGATTCTGTGAGTTAAACTTAGGTCTTGTCGAAGGCGACGGAGTTCCAAGTTTTCTAAGCCTAGGATTTCAAGTCTGGTGGGATAAGGTATTTTATTGTTTTCAGAGGAATGGAGAACTCTTCTTGTAAAATATTTCTGGACACGTTCAATTGTATTGATGTCAGAGATGTGGTGAGGGTTCCAGACAGGCGAGCTGTATTCTAGAATTGGTCTAGCAAATATTTTATATGCTCTGGTTAGTAGTGTGGTGTTTTTGGAAAAGAAGCTATGCAAGATTAGGTTTACAACTCTTAGAGCTTTTTTTGCTATGTAGTTGCAGTGGGCTTTGGCACTTAGATCATTTGACATGAAAACTCCAAGGTCTTTAACGGGATGGGGGTCATCTGTAAGGTAATGTCCACCTGGTATGTACTTAGTGTTTGGGTTCTTTTTTCCTATATGTAAGACTGAGCATTTGCTGGTTGAGATTTGGAGCTGCCAAGTTTTAGACCAAGCGGTTAGATGATCAAGGTCTTTTTGAATGATAGAAGTATTGTCTGTGGTGTTAAATAGTTTGACATGGTCAGCAAAGAGAACACAATTACTTGAGATATGGTCACAAAGATCATTAATGAAAATAGATCAACAGATGATGCTGTTAATATGGCTCTGCACTACATCCTACAACATCTTGAGTCTCCAAAGACCTATGCAAGGGTCCTTTTTGTAGACTTTAGTTCAGCATTCAATACCATCATTCCAGACATTCTTCTAACTAAGCTAAACCAGCTACAGGTACCGGAACAGACTTGTAAGTGGATCACAAGCTTCCTAACAAACAGGAAGCAGCAGGTGAAGCTAAGCAAGATCACATCGAATACCTGTACAATTAGCACAGGGGCGCCCCAAGGCTGTGTGCTCTCCCCACTTCTCTTCTCTCTGTATACCAATGACTGCATCTCCAATGATCCATCAGTTAAGCTACTGAAGTTCGCAGATGACACAACAGTGATTGGTCTCATTCGAGACAATGACGAATCCGCATATAGACGAGAGGTTGAACGACTAGCCTTGTGTGCAACCAAAACAATCTGGAACTGAACACACTCAAAACCGTAGAAATGGTGGTAGACTTTAGGAAAAACCCTTCCATACTTCCACCTCTCACAATACTTGACAACACAGTATCAACAGTAGAAGCCTTCAAATTTCTGGGTTCTATCATATCGCAAGATCTCAAATGGACAGCTAACATCAAAAACATCATTAAAAAAGGACAACAAAGAATGTTCTTTCTGCGCCAACTCAGTAAGCTCAAACTGCCCAAGGAGCTGCTGATCCAATTCTACAGAGGAATTATTGAGTCTGTCATTTGCACCTCTATAACTGTCTGGTTCGGTTCTGCAACCCAACAAGAAAAACACAGACTTCAGAGGATAATTAGAACTGCAGAAAAAATAATTGCTACCAACTTGCCTTCCATTGAGGACCTGTATACTGCACGAATCAAGAAGAGGGCCGTGAAAATATTTGCAGATCCCTCGCATCCTGGACATAAACTGTTTCAACTCCTACCCTCAAAACGACGCTATAGAGCACTGCACACCAGAACAACTAGACACAAGAACAGTTTTTTCCCAAAGGCCATCACTCTGCTAAACAAATAATTCCCTCAACACCGTCAGACTATTTACTGAATCTGCACTACTATTAATCGTTTCATAGCTCCCATCACCAATCTCTTTCCACTTATGACTGTATGACTATAACTTGTTGCTGGCAATCCTTATGATTTATATTGATATATTGATCATCAATTGTGTTGTAAATGTTGTACCTTGATGAATGTATCTTTTCTTTTATGTACACTGAGAGCATATGCACCAAGACAAATTCCTTGTGTGTCCAATCACACTTGGCCAATAAAATTCTATTCTATTCTATTCTAATGTATAGTATAAGGAGTGTTGGTCCAAGGACGCTGCCTTTAGGAACGTCACTCTTGACAGGAACAAGATTTGATAAAGCATTGCCAATTTTGACCACTTGTTGTCTGTTAGACAGAAAAGCAGATATCCATTTGTGAAGGGGTCCTGAGATGCCATAGGATATTAGTTTTAGGAGAAGTTTGTCGTGTACTACTGAGTCAAAAGCTTTGCAGAAGTCTATGTAGATTGCATCTATTGTTTTGCCTTGATCAAGATTTGTAGTCCATATGTTTTTACAGTGGAGAAGTTGTAAGTTACCTGATAATTTTTTCCTGAAACCAATTGTTTATTGGAGAGTAGGTTGTTAGTTTCTAAGTGTGAGGCAATGGATTGGTTGATGATTGATTCCATGACTTTGCAGGTGACGCAGCAAAGAGAGATCGGTTTGTAATTTTCGACTAAGCTTGGGTCTCCTTTTTTGAAGATAGGGATGACTGTGGCTAGTGACCAAAGTTTCTTCTTGTTACTTGTTCTAATTACTTGTTCTAACTGTCTCTTCTTAGTCCAATAGAAGGAATGGAAAGTGAATATAAGGAAAAGGGCCATTTGGAAGAAAGATGGAAAGATTTCTGTTCTAAAAGGTTATGAAGCATGTGAAGATGGTTAAAAAAAGGGACAAATGATGTCCCTGTGGGTGGGCAGAGCCTCCTGCCCCCATGCTACCAGTTCGGCAAGCTGGATAGAACCAGGTGGGGGTGGGATTTCACTGCTGGTATGGAGTTACATCAATAGGAGCTAAGAAACATGTTGCTTGATGGAACTATGAAGCAAAGTAGATTGTGAACGAGAAAGAATCAAGGAGAAAAGCAATCTAGAACTATGGAGAAATTTCCTGACATTTAGAACAATTAATCAGCGGAATAACTTCCTTCTAGAAGTTGTGAATGCTTCAATACTGGAAGTTTTAAAAAAGAGGTTGGACAACCATTTGCCTGAAATAGTACAGGGTTTCCTGCTTGAGCAGGAGGTTGGACTAGAAGACCTCCAAGGCCCCTTCCATCAATAGTAGTAACTGTGAGAGGGATCTTGGAGTCCAAGTGACAACCATTTAGATATGAGCCAGCAGTGTGCAGCGACTGCCAAAAAAGCCAACACCGTTCTGGGCTGCATAAACAGAGGGATAGAATCAAGATCACGTGAACTGTTAATACCACTTTATAATGCCTTGGTAAGGCCACACTTGGAATATTGGGTCGCTACGATGTAAAAAAGATGTTGAGACTCTAGAAAGAGTGCAGAGAAGAGCAACAAAGATGATTAGGGGACTGGAGGCTAAAACATATGAAGAACGGTTGCAGGAACTCGGTATGTCTAGTTTAATGAAAAGAACGACTAGGAATGACATGATAGCAGTTTTCCAACATCTCAGGGGTTGCCTCAAAGAAGAGGGAGTCAAACTATTCTCCAAAGTACCTGGTGGCAGGACAAGAAGCAATGGGTGGTAACTAATCAAGGAGAGAAGGAACTTAGAACAAAGGAGAAATTTCCTGACAATTAGAACAATTAATAAGTGGAAAGACTTGCCTCCAGAAGTTGTGAATGCTCCAACACTGGAAATTTTTAAGAAAATGTTGGATAACCATTTGTCTGAAGTGGAATCCCTTCCAACTCTCCTCCTCCCCCTCCTCCCCCTCCTCCTCCTGTTAAGACGAGGAAAAAATGCAACTGAAGATATATTTGAAATTTAATTGAAATCCCACTATGAATGGGTTTAATTGAATTTAATTTAACTGCAAACCCACTATTGGATAGCCAGAACAAATCTTGATTGGTTGTATGTGTCATCAAGTCAGCGCTGACTCTTAGCAATCACACTGATGGACTTTCTCCAGGATGATCTGTCCTCAGCCTGGCCCTTCATGGCTGGATGTACTATTACCACTACTAATTTAGGCTGCTGCCTATCTTGTTCCTGGTTCTTCTTGTCTTCTCTTTCCTTCCACCATTCCCAGTTCCATAGACTAACCAAGAGAGATAGGATTTTGTCAAATGTATCCCAATTATGATAATATGAACCTTTTCATTTATTTTAGGCCTTGTGCGAGAACTCTGCTGTTTATCTAATATTTATTTATTTATTTATTTATTTATTTATTTATTTATTTATTTATTTATTTATTTATTTAATTTTGTCATAACAATATACACAAGCATAACACAAAAAGATTATATAACAGATAAACATATACAGTATATGAGGAGAAACAAGGAAGTATAAGCATATATATATACGTTTTCTGAGGTTTTCGCGGGTGTTTGTATGTAGATCCTTGGTTATTCGGGTTTTCTCCCGCGTAAAATTGGGTCTGCTTTCTGGGTGGATGTGTGGTGGTGACATCCTGTGTGGACCTCGTGAGTGTGGGTCTGGTGTCATTCCTCGTGTTAAGGACTCGTTTGTCAATAAGGGCAGGTTTCCAAATGGCTGGTAGGCGGGAGGTATCATCTCGTTTGTTCATGCTGTGTGGGCGTTTTTCTATCTCGATGGCTTCTCTGATTATTCTGTTGTTAAAGTGTTCAGTTTTGGCGATAGTTCTGGTCTTTTTAAAGTCAATATCGTGTCCTGTGGCTTTAAGGTGTTGGACCAGGGAAGAAGTTGGTTCCTCTTTTTTGACTGAGTTCTTGTGTTCTTCAATGCGTGCACTTATTCTTCTGTTGGTTTGTCCGATGTATGTGGTGGGGCAGGCGGTGCATGGGATTTCATATACTCCTTGATTTTCTAACTCAATTTTGTCTTTGGGGTTTCTTAGGATGGTGGATATTTTTTGGTTTGTGCAGAATGCTGTCTTGATGTTATGTTTGTGGAGGATCTTGCTGATTCTGTCTGTGGTGCCTTTTATATATGGGAGGAGGGCTGTGCCATTTTCTTGTTCTCTGTCTTGGATTTTAGTGGGGGGTTATTTTTGGATTAGTTTGGTAATCTTATTTCTCTGGAATCCATTGGATGTTAGTACGTTTGTGAGAGTGTGTAGTTCGGTTTTTAGGTGTTGTTCGTCAGCTAAGCGTTTTGTTCTAGAGATGAGTGTCTTGGCTACGGAGTTGATCTGTGCTGGGTGGTGGTGTGAGAGTGCGTGCAGATAGCGGTTTGTGTGTGTTTTCTTCTGGTAGATGGTGTGTCCTAGGGAGCCATTGGGTTTCTTGTAGACTAAGACATCTAGGAAGGGAAGTTGGTTGTTAACTTCTGTTTCCATGGTGAACTGTATTTTGGGGTGTAGGCTATTGAGGTGTGTGAGGAAGTTGTCAAGTTTTTCTTTCCCGTGTGGCCAGATTATGAAGGTGTCGTCTACGTATCTGAGCCAGAGTTTGGGTTTGTGATCAGATTTTTCTAGTGTTTGGGTTTCAAAGTGTTCCATGTAGAGGTTGGCAATGACAGGTGAGAGGGGTGATCCCATGGGTGCGCCTTCTATTTGTTTGTATTTTTGTCCGTTATAGATGAAGTATATGTTGGATAGGCAGTGGTTGGTCAGATCTAGGATGTGCTTGGGGGGCGTTATATTTGTTTTGGATAGCTGTTTTTGACCATTGGTAACAAATCATTAGAAATAAAATAGAATAGAATAGAATTTATTGGCCAAGTGGGATTGGACACACAAGGAATTTGTTTTGGTGCATATGCTCTCAGTGTACACAAAAGAAAAAAAAACCTTCATCAAGGTACAACAACATTTACAACACAAATGATGGTCATTTGTCCATTTGTTAGTCATGGACATATATCAGACATTGTCAGCCTCTGCATGCTTGCCGCCTCTTGTGCTGGATTTTGCAATAACCTTCCCCCAGGAGTAGGGAGGGAATGGGGATTTTGCAGTATCCTTCCCAGTGGTGGGAGTCAGCCAGTTCGCACCACTTCGGGAGAACCGGTTGTTAACTTTCTGAGCAGTTTGGCAAACTGGTTGTTGGAAGAAATCATTAGGGCAGAGAACCGGTTGTTAAATTACTTGAATCCCACCACTGATCCTTCCCCTAGAGTGGGGTGGGAATGGAGATTTTGCAGTATCCTTCCCCTGCCATGCCCACCATGCCACGCCCATGTCCACCAAGCCACACCTACAGAATCGGTAGTAAAAAAAATTTTGGATTTCACCACTGTATACATTATATCCATATGTAATTAGGTTAGATAACCTAAGCTTGAAAAGACATTTTAGTGCATTGCATTATGCTGTGTTTTACTTGCTTCAACTTTTTATATGTTTCTTGAGCATGATTTCTTCAAAGGAAATTGGAATAAAATACCAAAAATAAAACAAATACAACAAGCCAAACTTCCAATTAAAACCTTATGTGTTTCACCGAAAATATTGCAGTATGGCAATGGAGAAGAAGGCAAAGTTAACATGTTGGTTTACTAGAATCCTATATTATGGAATGGAGAATGCCTTTGCGGCCTCTGACCCGGCGCAGATCTCAACCAGCCCCCTGGTTCTCCGAGGGGCTGAGGGAGATGAAATGCCAGAGAAGACGCCTAGAGAGTGCCTGGAGATCCAGCCGTTCCGAGGCTGACGGACACTAGTTGGGTCCTATACTAGGACTTACCTAGTGGCACTGAGGGAAGCGAAGCGTTCCTACGTTTCCTCCCTCATTGCGTCGGCAGATAACCGCCCGGCAGCCCTGTTTCGGGTGACCCGCTCCCTCCTTCATCAGGAGGTGCGGGATGACCCCTTACAGGGCCGTGCCGAGGAGTTTAGTGATTATCTATATAATAAAATCGTTCAGCTTAAGGACAGAATGGATCAACAGTGGGTAGATCCGGGTGAGGGGCTGGAGACACGTCTTGTTGAGATTATTTGGGATGGATTTGACCCTGTGACTCCCGGGGACATGGACAGGTTGTTGGGGCGGTTGAATGCCACCATCTGTTTATTGGACCCGTGCCCCTCCTGGTTGGTGCTGGCCACACAGGAGGTGACACGAGGCTGGCTCCAGGGGATTATAAATGCTTCTTTGATGGAGGGTGTTTTCCCCACCACCTTGAAAGAGGCGGTGGTGAGGCCCCTCCTCAAGAAGCCCTCCCTGGACCTGGCTGTTTTAGGAAATTACCGGCCAGTCTCCAACCTTCGCTTTGTGGCGAAGGTTGTTGAGAGTATGGTGGCACGTCAATTACCCCAATACCTGGAGGAATCTGTCTATCTAGACCCGTTCCAGTCTGGCTTCCGACCCGGGTACAGCACGGAGACGGCTTTGGTCGGGTTGGTTGATGATCTCTGGAGGGCCAGGGCCAGGGGTTGTTCCTCTGCCCTGGTCCTATTAGACCTCTCAGCGGCTTTTGATACCATCGACCATGGTATCCTGCTGCACCGGTTGGGGAGTTTGGGAGTGGGAGGCACCGTTTATCGGTGGTTCTCCTCCTATCTCTCTGACCGGTCGCAGACGGTGTTGGCAGGAGGGCAGAGATCGACCGCGAGGCCCCTCACATGTGGGGTGCCGCAGGGGTCGATTCTCTCGCCTCTCCTGTTCAACATCTATATGAAGCCGCTGGGTGAGATCATAAATGGCTTTGAGGTGAGGTACCAACTGTACGCTGATGACACGCAGCTATACTTTTCCACCCCAGGCCATCCCAACGAAGCCATCGAAGTGCTGTCCTGGTGTTTGGAAGCTGTACGGGTCTGAATGGGGAGAAACAGGCTCAAACTCAATCCCTCCAAGACGGAGTGGCTGTGGATGCCAGCACCCCGATACAGTCAGCTGCAGCCACGGCTGACTGTTGGGGGCAAATCATTGGCCCCAGTGGAAAGGGTGCGCAACTTGGGTGTCCTCCTGGATGGACGGTTGTCTTTCGAAGATCATTTTACGACCGTCACCAGGAGGGCTTTTTACCAGGTTCGCCTGGTTCGCCAGTTGCGCCCCTTCCTCGACCGGGATGCCTTATGCACGGTCACTCATGCTCTGGTTATCTCTCGCTTGGACTACTGTAACGCTCTCTACATGGGGCTCCCCTTGAAGAGTACCCGGAGGCTCCAGTTGGTTCAGAACGCAGCTGCGCGGGTGATAGTGGGAGCCACACGTTGCTCCCATGTAACACCTCTCCTGCGCAGTCTGCACTGGCTACCTGTGGTCTTTCGGGTACACTTCAAGGTGTTGGTGACTACCTTTAAAGCGCTCCATGGCTTAGGGCCAGGGTACTTACGGGACCGCCTGCTGTTACCAAATGCCTCCCACCGACCTGTACGCTCGCACACAGAGGGACTCCTTAGGGTGCCGTCCGCCAAGCAATGTCGGCTAGCGGCCCCCAGGGAGAGGGCCTTCTCTGTGGGGGCTCCCACCCTTTGGAACGAACTTCCCCCTGGACTTCGGCAACTGCCAGACCTTCGGACTTTCCGCCAAGAATTGAAGACCTATTTGTTTGTTTGCGCAAGACTGGCATAGGATTTTAATAGGATTTTAATTAGTTTTAATGTTTTAACATTTTAAAATTTGGGTTTTATTCTAAATGTTTTAATTCGACCATTTGTAAAATAAAATTTTAAATTATGGTTTTATGTGTATCCTGTTGTTGTTTTTATCATGGCTGTAAACCGCCCTGAGTCCTTCGGGAGAAGGGCGGTATAAAAATTTAATAAATAATAAAATAATAATAATAATAATATAAAGAATGCATTAGCAAATTTCTGAAATAGTCCCTCTTAAATTAGGATGGCATACACAGATTTTTTTCCAAGCAGTTTGGCTTTTTGGTGGCCCACAGGATACTCATGCTTCAGAGTGTTGGGTGGAGATAAAGCAGATGTGAAATTTAATTTCCTCGCCATTTTAAATTAAAATAATTAAGGTGATTCTTCTTCAACAGTGAATTTAATGACTCCCACTCTCCACCATAGTAGTTGACTGACTGGTAATTTTAAAGGTCCCTAGGAATCCCACCTTAAACAGAATTTTTTTCAAAGGATGTAATAGAAAATAATCACTTGGTTCATTAGAAAGTACAAGTTATAGAGAGACAACCAAATACTCGTATTATTTGCAATTTGCAGTCATCTAGTTTATTCAGAGAAATCAGCAGGCATAGTTTAAGCTGTAGCAGCCTCTTTAGGGTACAAACAAGTGACATGTAGAAAATAATAACAACCTCTGTGTTTGCATTGTACACTACAGAAATCTTTGGTGAATTGTATGAGACAAAAGAATTATTGGAAGAAGACATTACATTGAAGTACAGAATACAGTAGACACCCCTCCTATCAAATAATCTTTTTTGCTAGTATACCACAATGAGATAAACTTAATAAAAGCTATAAATTTTACCCAAACATAGTTACAATGTTCTTTTTGTGTTCACTTTCATATCCAGGACTTCAGCAGATTGGATTAAACCATCTGGACTCCACACACTATGGAATATTTATAAGGATTGCAGTTCCTCAAGAATTAAGCATTTTAAATTCTATCAACTCCCAGAGCTAGCAAGAGAAAGGAAATGCAAAACTATGTGATGATGGTGATGGTAGTGCGAGATGATGTTTTCAGACCACCCAAGATCATCTACAAAGCGATCCTAGGAAAACATGCCTTCATTTTGAAAGTCCTACTCAGGTTTATGTTTTTCCCCTCTAAACCTGAGGGATCACACAGCCCTAATGCACACCTGATTTTTTCCCAACACTTTTCTGTACTGGTTTACAGGCAAGTGGGGCTGATTCACAAGCTCATATCCTTGATGAAATGAGGATCACTATTGACAGATCTCAAGCCACTTTCAGACCATGATTATTATTATTATTATTTTGGCAAGGGAAATGCTAAGGTTAGACTGAAATGACCCACCCAGACAACAATCTAGCTCATATCCTAGTGAAGAAGGCTTTTAAACTATCATGTGAACAAATTCATTTTGAAAACCCAAGAATGGAAAGAAATATTTGAGATAGGGTGCTCTAGTTCCTCAACTTGATCCTATGATCTATTGGCTTTGCTGGGGGAGGGGAAAAAAGGAACTATTGATAAACTGGTGGAAGTACCCTAAGAGGTTCATATCGCAGAAAGAGCAGTAGCAAGGAAGCGCTCAGATGCCGTGGCCGTTGCATCCTTGGATTTCTGCAGGTGATGTATTGTACACCACCTGTTACAAAAGCCGTTCTAAGTGAACAGGCAACCTGCGGACACAGCCCAGGCGAACCCTCCGGGTCATGGGACGTCCCCTGTAATTGCAATTTGGGAATCTTCCTGTACTTCTACAGTGGACCACTGGGAAACGCCTCCTGCTGTCGTACAAATTCCTTTGATAGGGAGTTCCGGCACCTCGGCAAACTGCTATGATAGAATTGGGACGGGCATTGATAAAACTGTTGTTGAGTTTGCATCTCGTTCGACTCAGCCCCCTTCGCTGCATCATCGTATTACAGTAGGCATTCGGATTATTGGCTCTAGTTTTGGGAAAATCAATGTGGCTGTTAGAAAAACTTCGATAATTTGCGGCTTCTCCGGAGTGTACCAGCAGAACTCCAAGAAGAACCACCAGCTGGAGGAGCAATCTGAAGATGGTCATGGTGGGAAATCGGGATCTGCAGAAGAGGACCAGAGGTAAGACAAGAAAGGGAAGGGGAAGAGGAAGAGGAAGAGGAAGAGGAAGAGGAAGAAAGAAGAAGAAAAGGAGAAGTAAGAAACTACAAACATAAAAATGAGAGTTGTTGTTAGTTGTGAAGTCGTCCAACCATCATGACCCCATGGACCAGGGGTCACCAACCTTTCGGACCTCAGGGACCACTAAATTCATAATTTTAAATCCTGTGGACCACTAATACGAATTTTTTAAAAAGAAAAATAGTATTTAGTGCGACATAAAAAATGCAAATAATTTTTCTGTGGACTACCAAAATTTTCTCACGGACCACCAATGGTCCATGGACCACTGGTTGGTGACCACTGACATGGACAACGTTTCTCCAGGCCTTCCTGTCATCTACCATCCTCTGGAGCAACAGTAAAATGCTTCCGGTTCGGATTGGTTTGGCTGATCTGGTAGCGATTGTGGCGGGTGGTTCGGAGAACTGATAGCAATGGCGGTGTAAGGCTCTGCCCACTTGCCTAGTTGTTTTTCACTCTCTGTGTATGCACAGAAGGTTTTGCAGAGGGTCCATGCACTTCTGAACCAATAAGGAAGGTAAGTAGATTTCACCCCTGCTCTGGAGTCCATTTAAGCTCACGCCTACTGCTTCAGTGACTCCATCCAGCCACCTCGTTCTCTGTCGTTCCCTTCTTCTTTTGCCTTCAATCTTTCCCAGCATTAGGCTCTTCTCCAGTGAGTCCTTCCTTCTCATTAGGTGGCCAAAGTATTTGAGTAATGAGAGTACGTCTACCTATTTCAAGGAACTATATGTTTCAGTGAGGCATTAAAACACTTTGCTATATATATATTTTTCCAATGTAAAATATTCCTCATGTAAAGGAACCACTCTGTTAAGCTTATACTGGATAATCTTAGTCTTATTTTGGTATACTTTTGCATAAAGATAAAGAAAAGTAGAAAAAACTATCTGCAACTCAGGGCTAAACTGTGGAATTCTGAGCCTTCTTAAGCTTGGCTGTGAGCATACAAATGTTTCATCAGCCAACTAGATTACATCATCAGGGCAAGGGTGTGTGGGGCTTGTTCTCTGTTTATATGCAATAGTGCTGGTAGGGGTGTGGTTTTCAAGTATGGAGAAATTCCACCAAAAGTTGCAGGGATTATATATATATAATCAGGCAGCAAACCCCCACATTGACTTGCAGCCAAACAGCCAAACTCAGACAGCACTAAGAACACCACAGGTATGAGTAAAGTCTCAATGAAATGAAGTTCAATTCCTGGGGAATTTATAACTTTTTGAGGAGGGGGGGTGGAAACAGAATATAAATGAATTGCTATTGCTTTTGGGACCATGCAGGGGAGCAGCTCCATTTACTTATGAAGTTTTAGGACATCTCCATGCAATTTGTAATTCTAGGCAATTTACAACACTTTGGAATACATAAAAGATCAAAATCAAAATATAAAAAAGAGTATAATTTTATATTTCATATTGAATAATCAATATCTTTTAATTTCTCACTGTAAATTTATCAAGTAAGTAAGAGGACTCAGTTAAGGCTGAGGTTTTACAAAATTATGCAAACATACCAAGGAAACAAAACTTACAGTTGTCAGCCTAGATAATAGGTTTGGGATTTTTTTTGTAATCTCCTCCCAAATATCAACTTTCATCCAAGTGAACATAGATTTAGAGCAAGGGTTTCAGGAAGCATTAACAAATGAATTAAATAATATATACATTTCATTGGGTGGAAAAATGAAGCATACGAAAGTGAGAAAAAAATTGACTTTCTGAACCATTTCAGTGATGCCATCTTGCATGGAGAAAGTGCTGTGTACAACTGGAATATACTTTCATCAATTCTTTTTTTTTAAAAAAGCATTTTTTTAAAAAAAATAATTTTTATTTCCATTTTTCAATATCATATTTATGTACAACTATTATCCATCATTAAGCATCATTAATCATTAATTTTTATTTATTACTAATTCAGGCCTGCCCGATTGCCACTTCCTTTCTTCACAACCTCCCTCTCTACCCTCTACTACTTTCCCATCCTTCATCTCCTTCACTTTACTACTTCCTCTCCTCCTTCTCCACTCCTCCCTTCTTCCACCCTATCTAACTTTCTTATTCCCCTCCTCCTTCTCTACTCTTTCCTACCTACTTTCTTCCCTCCTGCTACTCCTCTCTCCTTTTCTTTGTGAAATGGCAGTCGAGCATCCCCAATATCATTTTAAATTTTAATTTCATATCTTCAAAAATTACTGTACATTAATAATCAATCCATGTATCATTTCCCCCCCTTTCACCCCCTCCTCCCCCTTCCCCCCCCCACCCAGACTTCCCAGAGCAAATACCGGGTATTATAACCAACAATCACAAGCTAAAGTATACAAAATATACATAACCTCCCACCTTTAAAAATTTGAAACTTTAGATCCCCTCACAAAAAAAATAATTTTATTTCCATTTTCCAACATCATATTTATGTACAACTATTATCCATCATTAATCATTAATTTTATTTATTACTAATTCAGGCCTGCCCGATTGCCACTTCCTTTCTTCACAACCTCCTCTCTACCTCTACTACTTTCCCATCCTTCATCTCCTTCACTTTACTACTTCCTCTCCTCCTTCTCCACCTCCCTTCTTCCACCCTATCTAACCTTCTTATTCCCTCCTCCTTCTCTACTCTTTCCTACCTACTTTCTTCCCTCCTGCTACTCCTCTCTCCTTTTCTTTCTGAAATGGCAGTCGAGCATCCCCAATATCATTTTAAATTTTAATTTCATATCTTCAAAAATTACTGTACATTAATAATCAATCCATGTATCATTTCCCCCCCCTTCTCCCCCCCCCCCCCCCCTTCCCCCCCCCCAGACTTCCCAGAGCAAATACCGGGTATTATGACCAACAATCACAAGCTAAAGTATACAAAATATACATAACCTCCCACCTTTAAAAATTTGAAACTTTAGATCCCCTCACAATAAAAATAAAGAGATAGGAAAGAATAATAAAAAGAAAAAAAATTGAGTTCGAGAAGATGGACTGTAATTTGAGAAATGGATTTATGAAATTTGAAGGAATATACAAGTGGGGAAAAAATTGATTTTGAGAAGATGGATTAATTTTAAAAATGGACTGTAAGAAGAAGTAATATGTGAAGTTGGTATTGCTTCTTTTCTTTTTTTCTTTTTTTAAAAAAGCATTTTGATGTCTTTTTAGTTATGTTTGAGTTTGGATTTTCCATGTTTAAAGTTACCATATCTGGATGTAAAAATCCAGTGATTGCTAGAGAATTATTAGAGATTCTATACCTCTCTGCTGACATCTAGTGGTCATCTGGAATTAAGGTGGAGTGCTGGTAGTCCTTGATTTACAACAGTTCGTTTAATGACCATTCAATGTTACAACGGTACTGAAAAAAGGGACCGTTTTTCACACTTACAACCATTGCAGCATCCCCATGGTCACGTGACCAAAATTTGGACCCTTGGCAACTGACTCATATTTATGACGGTTGCATTGTCCCGGAGTTCCATTTGCGACCTTCTGACAAGCAAAGTCAACAGGGCCGGTGAATGGCGCAGGCTGGTAAGGCCTGTTATTAAGAACAGCCTGTTATTAAGAACACAAAGCCTGCAATTACTGCAGGTTCGAGCCCGGCCCAAGGTTGACTCAGCCTTCCATCCTTTATAAGGTAGGTAAAATGAGGACCCAGATTGTTGGGGGGGCAATAAGTTGACTTTGTAAAAAATATACAAATAGAATGAGACTATTGCCTTATACACTGTAAGCCGCCCTGAGTCTTCGGAGAAGGGCGGGGTATAAATGTAAACAAAAAAAAAAAAAAAAAAAAAGGGAAGCCAGATTCATTCAACAACCATACTACTAATCTAATAATTGTAACGATTCACTTAACAAATGTGGCGAGAAAGGTAATAAAATGGGGCAAAACTCACTTAACCAATGTCTCACTTAACAACATAAAGTTTGGGCTCAATTGGGGTCGTAAATCGAGGACTACCTGTGGTGAAATTAATTTCAGTTTCCTGTGAGAATAAATAAGTAGTTACACAGGCTGGGGACTCTTGAGTTTAAAAGTAATCTTTAACTTACCCAACTGTAATCCTGTCTTGAGTGATAGTTACCACTTCCTTCAGAAATAGCTTCTGACTTTTGAGGTGCTATTGAAATGCTTATATAGAGCTCAATTGAATTAGGGGTGGGATTAAAGAGGGGGGGAAAAGAAACAATCCCATACCAAATATGGTATACAGGTTATCTTGTGAAACTGGGATGGTTAGGTGTCGACGGTAGTTGTGCGGCCCCAAAACCGCAATGAAGAAATAACATTAATTGCAGAAATAGGTAGAATTAACGTTAGGAAATACCTGCAGGTGCTACAAAGGCCTCACAAGAGAGATGACAATCTCAGTGTAATATTAAAAGGGGATATTGACATAGGAGAAAAGCCAACACAGTTCTGGGCTGCATAAACAGAGGGATAGAATCAAAATCACGTGAAGTGTTAATATCATTTTATAATGCCTTGGTAAGGCCACCCTTGGAATATTGCATTCAGATTTGGTTGCCACGATGTAGAAAAGATGTGGAGACTCTAGAAAGAGTGCGGAGAAGAGTAACAAAGATGATTATGGGACTGGACGCTAAAACATATGAAGAACAGTTGCAGGAACTGGGTGTGTCTAGTTTAATGAACAGAAGGACTAGGGGAGATATGATAGCAGTGTTCCAATATCTCAGGGGTTGCCACAAAGAAGAGGGAGTCAAACTATTCTCCAAAGCACCTGAGGGCAGGACAAGAAGCAATGGGTGGTAACTAATCAAGGAGAGAAGCAACTTAGAACTTAGGAGAAATTTCCTGACATTTAGAACAATCAATAAGTGGAACAGCTTGCCTGCAGAAGTTGTGAATGCTCCAACACTAGAAATGTTTAAGAAAATGTTGGATAACCATTTGTCTGAGATGGTGTAGGGTTTCCTGCCTGGGCAATGGGTTGGACTAGAAAACCTCCAAGATCCCTTCCAACGTTATGAGATAGGGAAAGGAATAAAAATAAAATAGAATGAAAATAGTATGGCTGTCAGGGGGAAAGTATAAATCTTGTATAAAAATATTCAAAGTTAGATTAATAACAAAATAACAGAGTTGGAAGGGATCTTAGAGGTCTTCTAGCCCAACCCATTGCTTAGAAAGGAGACCCTATAATATATACCATTTCAGACAAACCGTTGTCCAATCTCCTTTTAAAAACTCTAATAATGGAGCACCCACAACTTCTGGAGGCAAGTTGTTCCACTGATTATTCATTTATTTTATTTATTTTGTCACAACAATATATGTAGGTATCATACAAAAAGAATATATAGTATATAAACACATATATGAGTAAATATAAGGAGGTATAAGCATATATATATATATATATATATATATATATATATATATATATATATATATATATATATATTTTCTTCATATATATATATATATGAAGAAAAAAAGAAAAAACAATAGGACAGGAACGGTAGGCATGTTTGTGCGCTTATGCACGCCCCTTATGGTCCTCTTAGGAATGGGGTGAGGTCAATAGTAGAAAGTTTTTGGTTAAAGCTTTTAGGATTATGAGAAGAGACCACAGAGTCAGGTAAAGTATTCCAAGCACTGATGATTCTGTTACAGAAGTCATATTTTCTGCAATCTGTAATCTAAAGACATTAAGTTTAAATCTATTAGTTGCTCTAGTATTATTGCAGTTGAAGCTGAAGTAGTCTTTAACAGGAAGGACATTACAATAGATGATTCTGTGAGTTAAACTTAGGTCTTATCGAAGGCGACGGAGTTCCAAGTTTTCTAAGCCTAGGATTTCAAGTCTGGTGGGATAAGGTATTTTATTGTTTTCAGAGGAATGGAGAACTCTTCTTGTAAAATATTTCTGGACACGTTCAATTGTATTGATGTCACAGATGTGGTGAGGGTTCCAGACAGGCGAGCTGTATTCTAGAATTGGTCTAGCAAATGTTTTATATGCTCTGGTTAGTAGTGTGGTGTTTTTGGAAAAGAAGCTATGCAAGATTAGGTTTACAACTCTTAGAGCTTTTTTTGCTATGTAGTTGCAGTGGGCTTTGGCACTTAGATCATTTGACATGAAAACTCCAAGGTCTTTAATGGGATGGGGGTCATCTGTAAGGTAATGTCCACCTGGTATGTACTTAGTGTTTGGGTTCTTTTTTCCTATATGTAAGACTGAGCATTTGCTGGTTGAGATTTGGAGCTGCCAAGTTTTAGACCAAGCGGTTAGATGATCAACGTCTTTTTGAATGATAGAAGTATTGTCTGTGGTGTTAAATAGTTTGACATCGTCAGCAAAGAGAACACAATTACTTGAGATATGGTTACAAAGATCATTAATGTATAGTATAAAGAGTGTTGGTCCAAGGACACTGCCTTGAGGAACGCCACTCTTGACAGGAACAAGATTTGATAAAGCATTGCCAATTTTGACCACTTGTTGTCTGTTAGACAGAAAAGCAGATATCCATTTGTGAAGGGGTCCTGAGATGCCATAAGATATTAGTTTTAGGAGAAGTTTGTCGTGTACTACTGAGTCAAAAGCTTTGCAGAAGTCTATGTAGATTGCATCTATTGTTTTGCCTTGATCAAGATTTGTAGTCCATATGTTTTTACAGTGGAGAAGTTGTAAGTTACATGATAATTTTTTCCTGAAACCAAATTGTTTATTGGAGAGTAGGTTGTTAGTTTCTAAGTGTGAGGCAATGGATTGGTTGATGATTGATTCCATGACTTTGCAGGTGACGCAGCAAAGAGAGATCGGTCTGTAATTTTCGACTAAGCTGGGGTCTCCTTTTTTGAAGATAGGGATGACTGTGGCTAGTGACCAAAGTTTCTTCTTGTTACTTGTTCTAATTACTTGTTCTAACTGTCTCTTCTTAGTCCATTAGAAGGAATGGAAAGTGAATATAAGGAAAAGGGCCATTTGGAAGAAAGATGGAAAGATTTCTGTTCTAAAAGGTTATGAAGCATGTGAAGATGGTTAAAAAAAGGGACAAATGATGTCCCTGTGGGTGGGCAGAGCCTCCTGCCCCCATGCTACCAGTTCGGCAAGCTGGATAGAACCAGGTGGGGGTGGGATTTCACTGCTGGTATGGAGTTACATCAATAGGAGCTAAGAAACATGTTGCTTGATGGAACTATGAAGCAAAGTAGATTGTGAACGAGAAAGAATCAAGGAGAAAAGCAACCTAGAACTAAGGAGAAATTTCCTGACATTTAGAACAATTAATCAGCGGAATAACTTCCTTCTAGAAGTTGTGAATGCTTCAATACTGGAAGTTTTAAAAAAGAGGTTGGACAACCATTTGCCTGAAATAGTACAGGGTTTCCTGCTTGAGCAGGAGGTTGGACTAGAAGACCTCCAAGGCCCCTTCCATCAATAGTAGTAACTGTGAGAGGGATCTTGGAGTCCAAGTGACAACCATTTAGATATGAGCCAGCAGTGTGCAGCGACTGCCAAAAAAGCCAACACCGTTCTGGGCTGCATAAACAGAGGGATAGAATCAAGATCACGTGAACTGTTAATACCACTTTATAATGCCTTGGTAAGGCCACACTTGGAATATTGGGTCGCTACGATGTAAAAAAGATGTTGAGACTCTAGAAAGAGTGCAGAGAAGAGCAACAAAGATGATTAGGGGACTGGAGGCTAAAACATATGAAGAACGGTTGCAGGAACTCGGTATGTCTAGTTTAATGAAAAGAACGACTAGGAATGACATGATAGCAGTTTTCCAACATCTCAGGTGTTGCCACAAAGAAGAAGGAGACTAGTAGTCTCCCAAGCACCTGGTGGCAGGACAAGAAGCAATGGGTGGTAACTAATCAAGGAGAGAAGGAACTTAGAACAAAGGAGAAATTTCCTGACAATTAGAACAATTAATAAGTGGAACAACTTGCCTCCAGAAGTTGTGAATGCTCCAACACTGGAAATTTTTAAGAAAATGTTGGATAACCATTTATCTGAAGTGGAATCCCTTCCAACTCTCCTCCTCCTCCTCCTCCCCCTCCTCCTCCTCCTCCTCCTGTTAAGACGAGGAAAAAATGCAACTGAAGATATATTTGAAATTTAATTGAAATCCCACTATGGATGGGTTTAATTGAATTTAATTTAACTGCAAACCCACTATTGGATAGCCAGAACAAATCTTGATTGGTTGTATGTGTCATCAAGTCAGCGCTGACTCTTAGCAATCACACTGATGGACTTTCTCCAGGATGATCTGTCCCCAGCCTGGCCCTTCATGGCTGGATGTACTATTACCGCTACTAATTTAGCCTGCTGCCTATCTTGTTCCTGGTTCTTCTTGTCTTCTCTTTCCTTCCACCATTCCCAGTTCCATAGACTGACCAAGAGAGATAGGATTTTGTCAAATGTATCCCAATTATGATAATTTGAATCTTTTCATTTATTTTAGGCCTTGTGCGAGAACTCTGCTGTTTATCTAATATTTATTTATTTAATTTTGTCATAACAATATACACAAGCATAAGCATATATATATATATGTCATAACAATATACACAAGCACAAGCATATATATATATATATATATATATATATATATATATATATATATATATATATATATATATATATATATACTTATATTTCTCCTCATATACTGTATATGTTTATCTAATATATAATAGATAAACATATACAGTATATGAGGAGAAACAAGGAAGTATAAGCATATATATATATATATATATATATATATGTAGGTCTTTGGTTATTCGGGTTTTCTCCCGCGTAAAATTGGAAGTGTCTTGGCGACGTTTCAACGAAGTCTCATTCGTCATCTTCAGGCTTCAGCTTCGTGCTTCTGGGAGCAATGTGTGATAGCAGCTGTTTCTTCCTTTTTAACTGCTAGTGGGGGTTTGAACTGATTGTGTGGGAGCTTGGCTGTGCTCTGATTGGATGGGGTTTTTTGTGCTCTGATTGGATGGGGGTGTGTCCTGTTGGGGGGGGCTTGGTTGTGCTCAGATTAGTCTGAGTTGCAGGGGGATTTGAGCTGGTGAGCTGCACTGCTGCTGTTTGGCTTCGTGTTCGTGGTTGTGCTACATCTTCATAGTGGGTGTCAGTCTGCTGCATGTATGGATTGGAGGGGTTTGAAATGGCTAATGTTGCAGCTGCGGTCTGGCTTCTGGTCCTTGGTTGTGCTTCCTGATCAGTGTGGGTTTGGGTCGATGTGTGGTGGTGACATCCTGTGTGGACCTCGTGAGTGTGGGTCTGGTGTCATTCCTCCGTGTTAGGGACTCGTTTGTCAATAAGGGCAGGTTTCCAAATGGCTGGTAGGTGGGAGGTATCATCTCGTTTGTTCATGCTGTGTGGCCGTTTTTCTATCTCGATGGCTTCTCTGATTATTCTGTTGTTAAAGTGTTCAGTTTTGGCGATAGTTCTGGTCTTTTTAAAGTCAATATCGTGTCCTGTGACTTTAAATGCTTCCAATTGAAATTCCACTCCAACTCTGCAGCCACCAAACGCATCCTAAAAAGAACAGAATTGGCCTTAATCAGAAATGAACTTCACACAAAAAGATTCCTCCTAGATCAAATCAACAAAGATCTCCTCACACTTCACCTCAAACTCAGCAACAAGATGCACCCGGCACTTTGGGACAAATCCAAACAACTTGCCGTCTGGAGAGCCGAAACACAGACCACCCTCAAGACAGACACGCACACCAACAAACTCCGAAGACTACAAGAACGCCAGAAACAAACCCCTCCACCCTCACAGCAACACATGAAACAAACAGTGCATAACATCTCAGATAGGATCCTCACCAAAGCTGAAACCGATGTCCTTTCCAAAGGATTCAACTTTGCAGTCACTCCCAAATACATCCCCACTGAGACCATTATATGCGGAGTTGAAACCAGCCTGACCAAAATCAACCCCGATGACGCTAACAAAATCAGACTCGAAATCACCAACATCCTCTGCAGCAGCAAGCCACCCAAAAGCAACTTACCCAAAGAGGAACAGACAGCACTACTTAACCTGAAAAAGATACCAGCATAATAATCCTACCAGCAGACAAGGGCAACGCCACGGTGGTTATGAACACATCTGACTACCAAACCAAATTAACCAACCTACTCCAAGACCCTGCATACAAGCCCCTAAAACAGACCCCACCACCTACCTAGAAAAACCACTAGATCCAAAATAAAAGCCTCCCCATCAGCGAAGAAATCCAACAAAGAATCATTCCCAGAGAGAAATCATCCAGATGCCCTAAGCTCACGGCCTCCCAAGATACACAAAGAAGGAACCCCACTCAGACCCATAGTCAGCTCCATAGGCTCACCTCTACAAAACCTAGCCAAATTTCTCGCCAAACAACTACAGCCCTATGCAGAATCCATCGCTTCACACGTAAAAAACTCATTCCAGTTCATAGAGATCATAAAGAAACAAAACTTACAGCCCAGCGACCTACTCGTGAGCTTTGATGTCATATCCCTCTTCACCCAAGTGCCAATCAAAGAAGCCTTGACAGCTATCCAAAACAAATATAACCCCCCCAAGCACATACTAGATCTGACCAACCACTGCCTATCCAACACATACTTCATCTATAACGGACAAAAATACAAACAAATAGGGGACGTCCCATGACCCGGAGGGTTCGCCTGGGCTGTGTCCGCAGGTTACCTGTTCACTTAGAACGGCTTTTGTAACAGGTGGTGTACAATACATCACCTGCAGAAATCCAAGGATGCAACGGCCACGGCATCTGAGCGCTTCCTTGCTACTGCTCTTTCTGCGATATGAACCTCTTAGGGTACTTCCACCAGTTTATCAATAGTTCCTTTTTTCCCCTCCCCCAGCAAAGCCAATAGATCATAGGATCAAGTTGAGGAACTAGAGCACCCTATCTCAAATATTTCTTTCCATTCTTGGGTTTTCAAAATGAATTTGTTCACATGATAGTTTAAAAGCCTTCTTCACTAGGATATGAGCTAGATTGTTGTCTGGGTGGGTCATTTCAGTCTAACCTTAGCATTTCCCTTGCCAAAATAATAATAATAATAATCATGGTCTGAAAGTGGCTTGGAGATCTGTCAATAGTGATCCTCATTTCATCAAGGATATGAGCTTGTGAATCAGCCCCACTTGCCTGTAAACCAGTACAGAAAAGTGTTGGGAAAAAATCAGGTGTGCATTAGGGCTGTGTGATCCCTCAGGTTTAGAGGGGAAAAACATAAACCTGAGTAGGACTTTCAAAATGAAGGCATGTTTTCCTAGGATCGCTTTGTAGATGATCTTGGGTGGTCTGAAAACATCATCTCGCACTACCATCACCATCATCACATAGTTTTGCATTTCCTTTCTCTTGCTAGCTCTGGGAGTTGATAGAATTTAAAATGCTTAATTCTTGAGGAACTGCAATCCTTATAAATATTCCATAGTGTGTGGAGTCCAGATGGTTTAATCCAATCTGCTGAAGTCCTGGATATGAAAGTGAACACAAAAAGAACATTGTAACTATGTTTGGGTAAAGATTTATAGCTTTTATTAAGTTTATCTCATTGTGGTATACTAGCAAAAAAGATTATTTGATAGGAGGGGTGTCTACTGTATTCTGTACTTCAATGTAATGTCTTCTTCCAATAATTCTTTTGTCTCATACAATTCACCAAAGATTTCTGTAGTGTACAATGCAAACACAGAGGTTGTTATTATTTTCTACATGTCACTTGTTTGTACCCTAAAGAGGCTGCTACAGCTTAAACTATGCCTGCTGATTTCTCTGAATAAACTAGATGACTGCAAATTGCAAATAATACGAGTATTTGGTTGTCTCTCTATAACTTGTACTTTCTAATGAACCAAGTGATTATTTTCTATTACATCCTTTGAAAAAAATTCTGTTTAAGGTGGGATTCCTAGGGACCTTTAAAATTACCAGTCAGTCAACTACTATGGTGGAGAGTGGGAGTCATTAAATTCACTGTTGAAGAAGAATCACCTTAATTATTTTAATTTAAAATGGCGAGGAAATTAAATTTCACATCTGCTTTATCTCCACCCAACACTCTGAAGCATGAGTATCCTGTGGGCCACCAAAAAGCCAAACTGCTTGGAAAAAAATCTGTGTATGCCATCCTAATTTAAGAGGGACTATTTCAGAAATTTGCTAATGCATTCTTTATATTATTATTATTATTATTTTATTATTTATTAAATTTTTATACCGCCCTTCTCCCGAAGGACTCAGGGCGGTTTACAGCCATGATAAAAACAACAACAGGATACACATAAAACCATAATTTAAAATTTTATTTTACAAATGGTCGAATTAAAACATTTAGAATAAAACCCAAATTTTAAAATGTTAAAACATTAAAACTAATTAAAATCCTATTAAAATCCTATGCCAGTCTTGCGCAAACAAACAAATAGGTCTTCAATTCTTGGCGGAAAGTCCGAAGGTCTGGCAGTTGCCGAAGTCCAGGGGGAAGTTCGTTCCAAAGGGTGGGAGCCCCCACAGAGAAGGCCCTCTCCCTGGGGGCCGCTAGCCGACATTGCTTGGCGGACGGCACCCTAAGGAGTCCCTCTGTGTGCGAGCGTACAGGTCGGTGGGAGGCATTTGGTAACAGCAGGCGGTCCCGTAAGTACCCTGGCCCTAAGCCATGGAGCGCTTTAAAGGTAGTCACCAACACCTTGAAGTGTACCCGAAAGACCACAGGTAGCCAGTGCAGACTGCGCAGGAGAGGTGTTACATGGGAGCAACGTGTGGCTCCCACTATCACCCGCGCAGCTGCGTTCTGAACCAACTGGAGCCTCCGGGTACTCTTCAAGGGGAGCCCCATGTAGAGAGCGTTACAGTAGTCCAAGCGAGAGATAACCAGAGCATGAGTGACCGTGCATAAGGCATCCCGGTCGAGGAAGGGGCGCAACTGGCGAACCAGGCGAACCTGGTAAAAAGCCCTCCTGGTGACGGTCGTAAAATGATCTTCGAAAGACAACCGTCCATCCAGGAGGACACCCAAGTTGCGCACCCTTTCCACTGGGGCCAATGATTTGCCCCCAACAGTCAGCCGTGGCTGCAGCTGACTGTATCGGGGTGCTGGCATCCACAGCCACTCCGTCTTGGAGGGATTGAGTTTGAGCCTGTTTCTCCCCATTCAGACCCGTACAGCTTCCAAACACCAGGACAGCACTTCGATGGCTTCGTTGGGATGGCCTGGGGTGGAAAAGTATAGCTGCGTGTCATCAGCGTACAGTTGGTACCTCACCTCAAAGCCATTTATGATCTCACCCAGCGGCTTCATATAGATGTTGAACAGGAGAGGCGAGAGAATCGACCCCTGCGGCACCCCACATGTGAGGGGCCTCGCGGTCGATCTCTGCCCTCCTGCCAACACCGTCTGCGACCGGTCAGAGAGATAGGAGGAGAACCACCGATAAACGGTGCCTCCCACTCCCAAACTCCCCAACCGGTGCAGCAGGATACCATGGTCGATGGTATCAAAAGCCGCTGAGAGGTCTAATAGGACCAGGGCAGAGGAACAACCCCTGGCCCTGGCCCTCCAGAGATCATCAACCAACCCGACCAAAGCCGTCTCCGTGCTGTACCCGGGTCGGAAGCCAGACTGGAACGGGTCTAGATAGACAGATTCCTCCAGGTATTGGGGTAATTGACGTGCCACCATACTCTCAACAACCTTCGCCACAAAGCGAAGGTTGGAGACTAACGGTAATTTCCTAAAACAGCCAGGTCCAGGGAGGGCTTCTTGAGGAGGGGCCTCACCACCGCCTCTTTCAAGGTGGTGGGGAAAACACCCTCCATCAAAGAAGCATTTATAATCCCCTGGAGCCAGCCTCGTGTCACCTCCTGTGTGGCCAGCACCAACCAGGAGGGGCACGGGTCCAATAAACAGATGGTGGCATTCAACCGCCCCAACAACCTGTCCATGTCCCCGGGAGTCACAGGGTCAAATCCATCCCAAATAATCTCAACAAGACGTGTCTCCAGCCCCTCACCCGGATCTACCCACTGTTGATCCATTCTGTCCTTAAGCTGAACGATTTTATTATATAGATAATCACTAAACTCCTCGGCACGGCCCTGTAAGGGGTCATCCCGCACCTCCTGATGAAGGAGGGAGCGGGTCACCCGAAACAGGGCTGCCGGGCGGTTATCTGCCGACGCAATGAGGGAGGAAACGTAGGAACGCTTCGCTTCCCTCAGTGCCACTAGGTAAGTCCTAGTATAGGACCTAACTAGTGTCCGGTCAGCCTCGGAACGGCTGGATCTCCAGGCACTCTCTAGGCGTCTTCTCTGGCATTTCATCTCCCTCAGCCCCTCGGAGAACCAGGGGGCTGGTTGAGATCTGCGCCGGGTCAGAGGCCGCAAAGGCATTCTCCATTCCATAATATAGGATTCTAGTAAACCAACATGTTAACTTTGCCTTCTTCTCCATTGCCATACTGCAATATTTTCGGTGAAACACATAAGGTTTTAATTGGAAGTTTGGCTTGTTGTATTTGTTTTATTTTTGGTATTTTATTCCAATTTCCTTTGAAGAAATCATGCTCAAGAAACATATAAAAAGTTGAAGCAAGTAAAACACAGCATAATGCAATGCACTAAAATGTCTTTTCAAGCTTAGGTTATCTAACCTAATTACATATGGATATAATGTATACAGTGGTGAAATCCAAAATTTTTTTTACTACCGATTCTGTAGGTGTGGCTTGGTGGACATGGGCGTGGCATGGTGGGCATGGCAGGGGAAGGATACTGCAAAATCTCCATTCCCACCCCACTCTAGGGGAAGGATCAGTGGTGGGATTCAAGTAATTTAACAACCGGTTCTCTGCCCTAATGATTTCTTCCAACAACCAGTTTGCCAAACTGCTCAGAAAGTTAACAACCGGTTCTCCCGAAGTGGTGCGAACTGGCTGACTCCCACCACTGGGAAGGATACTGCAAAATCCCCATTCCCTCCCTACTCCTGGGGGAAGGTTATTGCAAAATCCAGCACAAGAGGCGGCAAGCATGCAGAGGCTGACAATGTCTGATATATGTCCATGACTAACAAATGGACAAATGACCATCATTTGTGTTGTAAATGTTGTTGTACCTTGATGAAGGTTTTTTTTTCTTTTTCTTTTGTGTACACTGAGAGCATATGCACCAAAACAAATTCCTTGTGTGTCCAATCCCACTTGGCCAATAAATTCTATTCTATTCTATTTTATTTCTAATGATTTGTTACCAATGGTCAAAAACAGCTATCCAAAACAAATATAACGCCCCCCAAGCACATCCTAGATCTGACCAACCACTGCCTATCCAACATATACTTCATCTATAACGGACAAAAATACAAACAAATAGAAGGCGCACCCATGGGATCACCCCTCTCACCTGTCATTGCCAACCTCTACATGGAACACTTTGAAACCCAAACACTAGAAAAATCTGATCACAAACCCAAACTCTGGCTCAGATACGTAGACGACACCTTCATAATCTGGCCACACGGGAAAGAAAAACTTGACAACTTCCTCACACACCTCAATAGCCTACACCCCAAAATACAGTTCACCATGGAAACCGAAGTTAACAACCAACTTCCCTTCCTAGATGTCTTAGTCTACAAGAAACCCAATGGCTCCCTAGGACACACCATCTACCAGAAGAAAACACACACAAACCGCTATCTGCACGCACTCTCACACCACCACCCAGCACAGATCAACTCCGTAGCCAAGACACTCATCTCTAGAACAAAACGCTTAGCTGACGAACAACACCTAAAAACCGAACTACACTCTCACAAACGTACTAACATCCAATGGATTCCAGAGAAATAAGATTACCAAACTAATCCAAAAATAACCCCCCACTAAAATCCAAGACAGAGAACAAGAAAATGGCACAGCCCTCCTCCCATATATAAAAGGCACCACAGACAGAATCAGCAAGATCCTCCACAAACATAACATCAAGACAGCATTCTGCACAAACCAAAAAATATCCACCATCCTAAGAAACCCCAAAGACAAAATTGAGTTAGAAAATCAAGGAGTATATGAAATCCCATGCACCGCCTGCCCCACCACATACATCGGACAAACCAACAGAAGAATAAGTGCACGCATTGAAGAACACAAGAACTCAGTCAAAAAAGAGGAACCAACTTCTTCCCTGGTCCAACACCTTAAAGCCACAGGACACGATATTGACTTTAAAAAGACCAGAACTATCGCCAAAACTGAACACTTTAACAACAGAATAATCAGAGAAGCCATCGAGATAGAAAAACGCCCACACAGCATGAACAAACGAGATGATACCTCCCGCCTACCAGCCATTTGGAAACCTGCCCTTATTGACAAACGTGTCCCTAACACGAGGAATGACACCAGACCCACACTCACGAGGTCCACACAGGATGTCACCACCACACATCCACCCAGAAAGCACACCCAAACCCACACTGATCAGGAAGCACGACCAAGGACCAGAAGCCAGACCGCAGCTGCAACATTAGCCACTTCAAACCCCTCCAATCCATACATGCAGCAGACTGACACCCACTACGAAGATGTAGCACGACCACGAAGCCAAACAGCAGCAGTGCAGCTCACCAGCTCAAATCCCCCTGCAGCACAGATTAGACTGAGCACAACCAAGCCCCCACCAACACAGGACACACCCCCAGCCAATCAGAGCACAGAAAAACCCCCATCCAATCAGAGCACAGCCAAGCTCCCACCCAATCAGTTCAAACCCCCACTAGCAGTTAAAAGGAAGAAACAGCTGCGATCACACATTGCTCCCAGAAGCACGAAGCTGAAGCCTGAAGATGACGAATGAGACTTCGTCGAAACGTCGCCAAGACACTTCCAATTTTACACGGGAGAAAACCGGTCAACAGTGGATAGATTTTGGTTAAAGCTTTTGGGGTTATGAGAAGAGACCATAGAGTCAGGTAATTCATTCCAAGCACAGATAATTCTGTTACAAAAATCATATTTTCTGCAATCCAAACTGGATTGCTAATGGTAATATGGTAATGGTAATATGCTAATGGTCAGAATGCTATTCTAGAATCATGTGGAGAATTAAGATTAAAAAATGAGGAAGATGGCATCTCTTTTTCTAGGGCGCCGAGAAAACCATTCTATAGTATTTAGGGAATGGATTTCAAAAATTTCAGTTTAGGAATTGTTAGCTTTAGAAGTATCACATTCTTACACATGTGTAAATCACTCAAGGACTAGTTCAAGAGGTGTTATTTGTGCATTCTTTGTGATTTTGGGAAGGCCTCAATACACTTCTTTCTTCCTGAACATGTTTCTATCTAAGAAGAAGAAAAAATTTCATTTGTTTGTCTAGTTTGATGAAAAGAAAGACTAGGGGTGATATGATAGCAGTGTTCCAATATCTTAGGGGCTGCCACAAAGAAGAGGGAGTCAAGCTATTCTCCAAAGCACCTGAGGGTAGAACAAGAAGCAACGGGTGGAAACTGATCAAGGAGAGAGAAGCAACCTAGAACTAAGAAGAAATTTCCTGACAGTTAGAACAATTAGTCAGTGGAATAACTTGCCTCTAGAACAGCGGTTCTCAACCTGTGGGTCGGGACCCCGTTGGGGGTCAAATGAAGATTTGCCAGGGGTCGCCTAAGACCATCGGAAATATGGGAAGTATACTTGCGAGTTGAACAATTGCGCTCCAGTGGTTGACTCCACAAGCCAACTGCAGGCTCTTCAAATCACTAGCCGAATTCGGCTTCATGCGTGATGAATTAAAAAAGAGAGAAATCTTTGCTCTGATGTCTCCCTCTCAAGCCAGCTGCAACCACTCCCAATCGCTAGCCTAATCTGGCTTCAGGTGCGATAAATTTAATAGGGGAGGAGTCTCCGCTTTAATGCCTCCGTCCTCAAGGCAATCGCAAGCAGTTCAGATCGCTAGCCAATACGGCTTCAGGCACAATAAATTCAAAACGAAAATAATTTTATGGTTGGGGTCTCCACATCGTGGGGAATTGTATTAAAGGGGTCACCACATCATGGGGAATTGTATTAAAGGGGTCACCACATCATGGGGAATTGTATTAAAGGGGTCGCAGCACTATAAAGGTTGAGAACCACTGCTCTAGAAGTTGTAAATGCTACAACATTGGAAGTTTTTAAGAAGATGTTGGGTAACCATTTGTCTGAAATGGTGTAGGGTTTCCTGCCTAAGCAGGGAATTGGACTAGAAGACCTCCAAGGTCCCTTCCAATTCTGCTATTCTATTCTATTCTATTCTATTCTATTCTATTCTATTCTATTCTATTCTACTCTACTCTATTCTACTCTACTCTACTCTACTCTACTCTACTCTATTCTACTCAATTTTTCTTTTAAATTTAGAAGAAGGAAAAAGGGAGGTGAAATGGGTACTGGGGCTTCAGAATATAAAGGCAACTTACTAAGGAAGCTCATATGATGAGAGAGGAATTGATAAAGTATAGGAGATTTAAACTTTGTGTATTCTTTCCTGTCAGAAACCAAGCTTTTTATACAAAATGGTTAACTTCTGAGAAAACTGAACATAGGAATATATCTCCTATGTTTTATTCACCATTCCTGAGAAATTATTTCATTGCTGTAGTTGATGCAAAAAACCAGTGTAGGATACCCCAATGCATTAACTTTGAACAATGAAATAAAACAATGAAGTTATTTGATTAAGTGAGGAATATTCCTCAATCTTCCATTAATTTTAAGGGTGTCCTCAGAAATGGTGATGTCCCAATTCTTCAACCACTGAAGCTTTGACTGTTGATTTCTTTCCGTATTTTTTTGGGAGATGATGAAGAAACAGCTTTGAAATCGACTTTTACAGAAGATAAAGCAACTGCATTCTTACACAAGTATTTAACTACTCAGATAGGTTTTTGCAATAATACCAGGTAAGAACCACTGAAAGGAAATAATCTTACACCAGATAGTTCTTGAGTCATATGGAGCCCATTTTTAAATTTTATTTTGTATTTTAAAGTTAAATTTTATTTTATTTTTCTTTCAAGGATTTAAGATGGCATAGGCAGGTTCCTAAATTCCTAATGTAATGATCAAATTAATGAAATGTGAATTGCCATGGCATGACACTTGTTTGTTATTTAGCCCCTGTTGGATACTGGTGGGCCAAGAATTCTCCAGTATTTTAGGAAAAAAATGAATTTGTTTCCAAGTGGGAATGTGAGCCAGTCCGCTATTTCCAAGGCAGCCCTGTGGGCCAAATCTAAGCACCCTGTGGGTCAGATTTTGCCCACAGGCCTTGAGTCTACAGCATCTATGTATCATATCGATCGAATCTATCTATCTATCTATCTATCTATCTATCTATCTATCTATCTATCTATCTATCTATCTATCTATCATCTATTGTATCTATATCTATCATATCTCTGTTATCTATCTAGCTACTATCTCTCTCATCTATCTATCTATCTATCTATCTATCTATCTATCTATCTATCTATCTATCTATCTATCATCTATCTATCATCTATTTATCTATATCTATCATATCTCTATCTGTCATCTATTTAGCTACTCTCTCATCTATCTGTCTATCTATCTATCTATCTATCTATCTGTCTGTCTGTCTGTCTGTCTGTCTGTCTGTCTGTCTGTCTGTCTGTCTATCTACCTACCTACCTACCTACCTATCTATCATCTGTCTGTCTGTCTGTCTGTCTCTCTATCTAGTTATCTTTCTATCTATCTGACTTCCTTTCAAGCATAGCATGGCCCATGTTGGAGGCTCAATGGGGCCACATTATCAGCTTGTTTCATAGGCTTCAAATACACAACTAGCTACGGGCCCAGCAACTTCTACTCAAGCTTCCAGTCAGCACAATAACTTCTTCCATTTCCTCTAATTCCCGTCTCGTTATATTATGTCTGAAACTTTATAGGAGTAAGGGGTGAGAGGAACTAATGGAAGCCAGCAAGTAAATATTTGCCCTTTTTCTACCTGCAGAAAAAACAGAAACAAAATAGTTGCTCTTTTTAAAAACAAGAGAAAAAAAAACCAGAACAAAACACAACAACCATGGTGGAAGCTGGAAACTAGTCTTCATTGCCATTTCTCATAAGAATTCTGAAATGGTATTTTCAAGTAGCCATGACTGAAGCCATGATTAGTTCTAACCATTTTTACTTCATAGATTGGAGCTGGCATTGAACATGGAAGAAGGAAACAATGCAAAGGGAATAAGGACAAAAAGAGAGTCATGTACATCCTGAGAGAAATGAAACAGTAATTCAGAGAAACTTTAAAAAAAGGGGTATTGATGTTAAACATCAGTGTAAATGTCTGGGCTGTATTTTTTATTATAGAAATAATATTCAGATCACTAGTCCTTCTAGGTTTCCATCAACAGAGATCATCATTTAGATCAGGAGTCCCCAACCTTTAAGACCTCAGGGACCACTAAATTCATAATTTTAAATCCTGTGGACCACTAATATGATCTGCTTAATGACCGGCTGGGTGGGCAAGACCAACTTGATGTCACTAATGTCGAGGAGCACCTTGCCAGCCTCTATTCGCCCCTCCCCTCCTATCCACTCCTCCACTGCCTGCTGGGGCTCCTTAGGGCCCCAACAGGAAGCAGTTGTTGAAGCTAAGCAGCCACCACAAGAAAGAGTTGGCAAAACAGGTGGCTCAATTCAAATTGGATCTGACCGAGAAGAAGGCTCAGCAGAAACACCTCATTGAGGACTAGGAACATAGACTTTCCAAGCAGAGGGAAGACCTGCAGGAGTACAAGGGCAGGTACTTGTGCCTGGAGGCTCAGCGGTCTGAGATGGTCAGCCAGTTCCAGGCCATGATGCATTCCTACTGGAATAAGGTCCTCCGGCTCTTCGCCACCAGCAGCACTTCCCTCCAGCCTTCGCCCAAAGCCCCACACCAGGAGGCTGAAGCAGACCCCAACCCACACAAAAAGACCCTGAAGGGGGAGACTCTCTGCAGCAATACAAGTGTTCATTGCACGTATCAGGGGCCATAGTTTGAGGACCCCTGATTTAGTGCAATATAAAAATGCAAATAATTTTTCTGGGGAACACCAAAATTTTCTGTTTGTCCTTGGAGAAGGAGAAGGCCTTCAATACTATTCAGTCTATTGATGTTGTAAGAAGAACTACAAAATTTTAATTGATGTATGTTTCTTTTTTTTGTTATACATTGGTTGACTAGACTTTTGCAACTCAGGGGCCCTACTTTTAACACATCTAGGGACAACTTCCCCTTCCACCTGTGTGTCTTAATGAAAGCTATTGTGGTTTCTGTGTTCAACAGAAGAAAATTACAACACTAGCTGAGGTGAAATGGGCTTCTGTTACATACCCAGAAGTAACTAGAAGAGAAATAACGGCAATTAGGACATTTCCTTCGGTGCTTCGTTCCTGGGATAACTGCAGTTGACACATATTAAATGATATCTGTTTCCACAATCTATTTCCCTTGACCGGCTCATTGCCAAAGACCTGTTATTTCTCCAAATGGCAGACATCATTTCTTATATGACTTCATTGCAGTTTGAAAATCCAGGTATTAAAGAAAATAAATTAGTCAAACTTTGTGAAAAACAGTTGGCCTCTGATTGACACACCAAGTTGGGTTAGGACAAAAATTAATTTAAATGAAGTGAATTCAATGTAATATGTATGTTACTGTCAAACGTGTGGAAATTAAGCATTTCACAGAATGCCTAGGAAATCTATAGAATGTCAAAAATGGGACATCAAAATATGAAATGCTTAACATCCTGGGCATTTTATGCAATGCCAAAAGGCAAACCAGCAAAGGATAAAATGCTGCCACTAAAATGCCAGTCTAACCTTCCTTTTTGCAACAAGTAGATCAATGCTAGTCTTTTTCTCTTGTTTTTTTCAATAAGAAAGTCCTGTAATTTATTTTGCATTTTATTATTTATTATTTAATTAAATTTTTATACCGCCCTTCTCCCGAAGGACTCAGGGCGGTTCAAAGCCAGATAAAACAACAATGAATAAATACAAAATAAAACCGTAATTAAAAAACTTATTAGATATGGCCCCAAGTTAAAATGTATTTAAAACAATAAAACCCACTCAATAAAATTAAAACCGAATAAAAAACATCTAAAATTCTATGCCAGTCCTGCGCGAATAAATAAATATTTTGTCTTTCATTTTCATATATGTCTTTTCAATAAAGCGTTATCCTAACCCTCACCCTTTTCATGACTTTCTTGCCATACTTTGCCTAAATAGCTTTTGTCATTCTGCATAACGCCTAAGTATTATATGCAATGCCTAAGGAATGTATATATAAGGTAAAGGTAAAGGTAAAGGTTCCCCTCACACATATGTGTTCCTGACTCTAGGGGGCGGTGCTTATCTCCATTTCAAAGCTGAAGAGCCAGTGCTATCCAAAGAAGTCTCCGTGGTCATGTGGCCGGCATGACTCAATGCCAAAGGCGCACAGAACGCTGTTACCTTCCCACCAAAAGTGGTCCCTATTTTTCTACTTGTATTTTTTTATGTGCTTTCGAATTGCTAGGTTGGCAGAAGCTGGGACAAGAAACGGGAGCTCACCCCATTACATGGCAGCACTAGGGATTTGAAACACTGAACTGCTGACCTTTCTGTTTGAGTTTGACAAGCTCAGTGTCTTAGCCACTGAGCTACCACGTCCCTGTAATGTATATATAGCATATTAAAAAACATAGACATTTCATATTTTGCCAGAAATATCACACAATCTATAGATTTCCTAGGCATTCTATACAATGCCAGCTTTTCACACACTGCTGATACCATATACATTTACTGCCCTGAGTACTCAAACAGACTACAGTTTTTCCAGATTTGAAAGGAAAAGAGGACTTGTAGTATATAGGGGCAGCTATGCAACATTTGTCAACAATTTATTAAATTGGAGCTAAGGAGGTGCTGATGGAAGCTATATGGATCAGTGCACCATTCAACCATCATTTCTCTTTTGAATCCAAATCCTGCACAGCCATAAAGATTAATAATATTCTCATTCTGGTTGGTTAAAATTTTACTTTGGCAGCAACTCAAAAAGGCTGTCAGGCACATAAAGTAATATAATATAATATAACAACAGAGTTGGAAGGGACCTTGGAGGCCTTCTAGTCCAACCCCCTGCCCAGGCAGGAAACCCTACACCATCTCAGTCAGATGGTTATCCAACATTTTCTTAAAAATTTCCAGTGTTGGAGCATTCACAACTTCTGCAGGCAAGTCGTTCCACTTATTAATTGTTCTGTCAGGAAATTTCTCCTTAGCTCTAAGTTGCTTCTTTCCTTGATCACTTTCCACCGATTGCTTCTTGTTCTACCCTCAGGTGCTTTGGAGAATAGCCTGACTCCCTCTTCTTTGTGGCAACCCCTGAGATATTGGAACATTGCTATCATGTCTCCCCTAGTCCTTCTTTTTATTAAACTAGATATACCCAGTTCCTGCAACCGTTCTTCATATGTTTTAGCCTCCAGTCCCCTAATCATCTTTGTTGCTCTTCTCTGCACTCTTTCTAGAGTCTCAACATCTTTTTTATATCGTGGCAACCAAAACTGGATGCAATATTTCAAGTGTGGCCTTACCAAGGCATTATAAAGTGGCACTAACACTTCACGTGATCTTGATTCTATCCCTCTGTTTATGCAGCCTAGAACTACATTGACTTTTTTAGCAGCTGCTGCACACTGCTGGCTCATATCTAAATGGTTATCCACTAGGACTCCAAGATCCCTCTCACAGGTACTACTATTGAGCAAGGTACCACATATACGGTACCTTGAGCCTGTCTTCTGGAGTGTTGGCTATTCCTGCCAGCTTGGTGTCATCTGCAAATTTGATGAGTTCCCCATCTATCCCCTCGTCCAAGTCATTGATGAAGATGTTGAAGAGTACTGGGCCTAAAACAGAGCCTTGGGGTACTCCACTGCATACTTCCCTCCATGTGGATGTAGTTCTGTTGAGGACTACACGTTGAGTGTGGTTGATCAGCCAGTTACGAATCCATCTGGTGGTGGTGCTGTCAAACCCACATTTTTCTACTTATCTAGTAATAGGTTATGGTCTACTTTATCAAATGCTTTACTGAAGTCCAAGTAAATTATATCGACAGCATTCCTTTGGTCTACTAATTTTGTCAAAGAATGCAATAAGATTAGTCTGGCATGATCTGTTTTTGACAAACCCATGTTGGCTTTTGGTTATTACTTTGTTTGCTTCTAGGTGTTTGGTGATTCATTGCTTGATTATCTTTTCCAGAATCTTCCCCGGTATTGAGGTAAGGCTGATAGGCCTGTAGTTTCCTGGATCTGTTTTTTTTTTCCTTTTTTGAAGATGGGAACTACATCAGCTCTTTTCCAGTCCTCTGGCAGCTCCCCTGTGCTCCAGGATCTTTGAAAGATATAGTTCAGTGGTTCTGAGATCACGTCTGCCAATTCCTTCAGAACCTTGGGGTGTAATCCATCCGGTCCTGGTGATTTGAACTCATCTAGGGTAGACGGGTGTTCACTTACTATTTTCTTCCCTATTTTAACTTGTGTTTCTAATCTGTTTTTTTGTAGTGCTGTTTTTGATAGGTTGGATTGTTTTTTCCTTTTGTGTAAAGACAGATGCAAAAAATGAGTTAAGTAGATCTGCTTTCTCCCTGTTGCTTGTCATCTTCTTGCCACTTGTTCTTTTTGTCTTGCAATTTGTCAGATAGTTTTTTATGCATCCATGCTAGTTTCTTTTGAGATCTATTATTTTTCTTCTTCATTGGTATTGTGCTAGACTGTGCTTTTATAATCTCACTTTTCAAAATTTCCCAAGCTTCTTGAGTTGTTTTCCCCCTGAAGATTCTCATCCATTGAATCCTTCTCAAGCTCTCTAAGTTTATTGAAATTAGTTCTCTTAAAGTCCAAGACTCTAGTCTGACTTTGTTCTACTACTTATATTTGCTTAATGTCGAATTCCAATATTGCGTGGTCACTTGCCCCCAAGGTTCCTGTAGCTTCAACACCTTCTATCATTTCATCTCTGTTAGTGAGAATTAAGTCCAGTATGGCTGATCCCCTTGTTGCCTTCTCTATTTTTTGGGAAACAAAGTTGTCTGCTAGGTTTGTTAGGAATGTTGGATCTTCCACTTGGTGCAGAGTTTGTTTCCCAGTTGATGTCAGGGTAGTTAAAATCCCCCATTACTACTGTGATGTGCTTCCTACATACCTTAGTTAGCTGACTAGCAAAAAGTTCATCTACTTCCTCTGTTTGGTTGGGTGGCCTATAGTATAGACCTATGGCAATATCGTTTTTCACCCCTTTTATATTGACCCAAATACATTCAAGATGATTTTCATCCTTGTTGTGCTCTATTTCTGTAGAGATGTATTTATTTTTTATATATAGTGCAACTCCACCTCCTCTTTTATTTGGTCTATTTCTTTTAAATAATTTATATCCCTCTAGCTGTATGTTCCATTTGTCAGTTTCATCTCACCAAGTTTCTGTAATGGCAACAATATCATATCTGCCCTCATTTACTTGAATTTCTAATTCACCCTGTTTATTCCTCATACTCTGTGCATTGGTGTATAGACATTTTAGTCCATTTGGATTGACCTTGTGTTTACTGTCTACATAACTTTTTTTTTTGTTTACATTTATATCCCGCCCTTCTCCGAAGACTCAGGGCGGCTTACAGTGTATAAGGCAATAGTCTCATTCTATTTGTATATTTTTACAAAGTCAACTTATTGCCCCCCCCCAACAATCTGGGTCCTCATTTTACCTACCTTATAAAGGATGGAAAGCTGAGTCAACCTTGGGCCGGGCTTGAACCTGCAATAATTGCAGGCTACTGTGTTCTAATAACAGGCTGTAACAGCCTGAGGTATTCCGGCCCCTTTGTTGACTGCCCCCACTTTCTTGCCACCTGTTGTGGCAACAGGTATGGCACTCACTGGTATGGCACTCACTGTTAAATGCTTGGTTTTGCTTGATAGCAGGGCTGATAGTCTTACCCATACAGACATCTATGTTACATGCAGTGATAACCCTTTTAGTTTTCGATTGCTGGGGACAGAAATTTTCTGTATCAGTTAATTCTCTGTCCCCACTGTTCAGTTTAAATGTTTATCCAGAAAATCTGTGAATTTATTGCTAAGTAACTCAGTCCCTTTCTTTGATGGATGCAATCCATCTCTTTTGTACAGTTTTTCATTGGACCAGTTGCAGACATCGTGACTAATAAAACCAAAGCCTTCCCTTTTATACCACTCCTTTAGCCACACTTTAAACTCCACTACACGCTGGCCTTTGGTGTTGGCTTTTGCTTTATGGGGATGGGTAGAAGTAGCCTGATCTAATTCATGCCCACATATATGGCATTTGCCCAATATGTTGGAACAAGTAGGGTGTTGGGTGTAGAGCAGGGATGTCAAACTCATGTCAGGATGGCATTACCTGATGTATCAGGACTTTTCCCTCTTTGCTAAACCGGGCATGGGCGTGGCCAGAATGTGACACTACTAGCATGCGGGCTGGGAGTTTGACATCCTCGGTATAGGAGATTAATGGGCAATCCATCCTGGATGTTGAAAGAACATTTGTGTGCAAAATTTTAACATTGGCTAATTGAAATTGATTACCTCTCCATTTTCAAAATAACTCCTTATCACTGGAGAAGATCAGACAATATGATTCCATATAGGAGTGCAGTTTTAATTGGTTGCTTATAGACTGAATTATAGAGATTTGTATAGTCATGACATTTCAGTTCCTAATATTGTAAAAAAAGTAAATACATATTGTACCATTGTATTCCTTTCTATTTTTGGAAATGAAATTAATATTTTACTTTCAAATTCTATTATTAGTACTTTTTAAAAATGCAATATGAATTGTGCATATATATGTATGTTATGAATAGAATAGAATAGAATAGTTGGAAGGGAACTTGGAGGTCTTCTAGTCCAATCTCCTGCTCCAGCAGGAAACCCTACACCATTTCAGACAAATGGCTATCCAACTTTTTCTTAAAAACTTCCAGTGTTGGAGCATTCACAACTTCTGGAGGCAAGTCGTTCTACTGATTCATTGTTCCAACTGTTAGGAAATTTCTCCTCAGTTCTAAGTTGCTTCTCTCCTTGATTAGTTCCCACCCATTGCATCTTGTCCTGCCTTCATGTGCTTTGGAGAATAGGTTGACTCCCTCTTCTTTATGGCAACCCTTTAGACCTTGGAACACTGCTATCATGTCACCCTTAGCCCTTCTTTTCATTAAACTAGACATACCCAGTTCCTGCAACTTTTCTTTATATGTTTTAGCCTCTGCATTATGTTATGCTATATAATTTTTTCTCCAATCAGTAGAAAAACAAAACTAACATGAATCTTACTATTTCCATGGAGGCTCTCTGACCCACCTGTATTAAAATCACTCTTATTGGTGACTTTTCTCTAAGGTTTTTAGTGACAGAATCTGACCCCTTTAAACATACTTTTAGACTGTATTGAAATATGGGGTGGGGGAGTATTCCTTCAGTATTCATGCAACCATGGACAGGTTAAGCTTTTTTTATTCATGATCTGAGATTGATTGATTGATTGATTGATTGATTTTGTCAATCATATATAAGATAACAGGTAAAAGTATAAACATAATTTGGATACATGAAAAGAGTAAGTAAAAAGGAATATTAGGACAGGGACGGTAGGCACATAGGTGCACTTATGCATGCCCCTTACAGACCTCTTAGGAATGGGGTGAGGTTAACAGTAGACAGTTTAAGTTTAAAGTTTTGGGGGTTTGGGGAAGAAACTACAGAGTCAGGTAGTGCATTCCAGGCATTGACCACTCTTGTGGAAGTCATATTTTCTGCAATCGAGTTTGGAGCTATTTACCTTGAGTTTGTATCTATTATTTGCTTGTGTGTTGTTGTGGTTGAAGCTGAAGTAGTCATTGACAAGTAGGATATTGTGGTAGATAAGCAAATCTATAAGCAAATAAATAAATATAAAAAATAAATAAAAATAAAATAAATAAATAAGCAAAATTAGATAAAACAAAGTTTAGAAACTCATAAAAATATGAAACTAGAACATCTTTTTGCTATGGTTAGCTGCGAGTGAGACTGTTATCTTATTTGGCAAAGGAAAGTAGTTAATTCTAAACACATTTTGCTTAAAGATTGTAACTCTAACAATACAAGGATTAGGGGTTAAATTCTAAGGATGATTTAGAATGCGTATATGTGTTTGTGTCTGTGTGAGATGAAATATTTTCACTGGGCTCATCTATCTCCATGGTGTAGTTCAGAAGATATTTTCCTCAAGAAGATTTCTACACGCAAGATTACAAAACTAGGGAACATCAAAAAAGGATGTAAAAACCTCTTCATTCAACCACAGAATTGCAGTATTTAACAGTCAGTTTGACAAGAGAAAAGGGCTCTGACTGATAGCTTCAATTTTCTGAACTTTGGATTCTTCTTGAAGGGAACCTGAAGGGGGGAAAATTGAAAAATTGGGTGAGTTTAGAATTGCAACAGTTCTGGAGAGGTTACACTATTGCAGAAATAGATATCTTATTAAAGCAATGAATGGAATGAATGAATGAATGAATGAATGAATGAATGAATGAATGAATGAATGAATGAAAAAAGCGCAGAAAAGAGAAACTAAGATGATTAAAGGCCTGGAGACTAAAACATATGAAGAAGGGCTGCAGGATTTGGTTTTGGTTAGTTTAGATAAAAGAAAGACTAGGGGTGACATGATAGCAGTATTCCAGTATTTGAGGGGCTGCCACAAAGAAGAGGGGGTCAACTTTTTTCTCAAAGCACCAGAAGGCAAGGCAAGAAACAATGAATGGAAACTAATCAAGGAGAGAATCAACCTGGAATTAAGGGGAAACTTCCTAACAGTGAGAATAATTAACCAGTGGAACAATTTGTCTTCAGAAGTTGTGAGTGTGTCATCACTGGAGGTTTTTAAAGAAAAGGCTGAATTATCTGGAATGGTATACTGCTTGAGTAGGGGGTTGGACTAGAAGACCTCCAAGGTCCCTCCCAGCTCTCTATTCTGGCTCTGACTAACTATTCTATATATGAGAGAACTATTTACCCAAATAGCTACCATCTGTAAATAAAATAACACTCGGAGGTGAATGAATGTGCATACGGTAACTGAAAACATGGTATTTACAGTATTTTTCAAAGTATAAGACACATCTTTTTTCCCCAAAAAAAGACGGTGAAAATCTGGGTGCATCTTGTACTCCGAATGTAGCTCCGCCAAGCTTCTCAAACGGAGGTTTCAGAGGCTGAAAAAAAGCATCAGAAATGAAGCTTCAGAGAAGAAGCCCCCAAACAGAGCTTCAGAAAAGAAGCTCCCAAACAGAACTTCAGAGGCTTCTGAAGCTGTTTCGGAGGCTTTCGAGGCAGAAAAAAGTTTTTTTTCTGAAACAGAGTTTCAAAAGTTCCAGATGCAGAAAAAAAAAGCAAAAAAAAAAAAAAAAGCAAGGCACAGAGCTCACAACCAAGGAACCTGTTGCTAAAATTCAGCTCTGGGAACAGCTGATTGGGGGTATTCCGGGAGGCCAATCCACCTGCCAATCAGGTTTTTTTCTTATTTTCCTCCCCAAAAACTAAGGTGTGTCTTATACTCCGGCGTGTCCTATATTCCGAAAAATACAGTAAAGGTATAGTAATATGATGTTTAACAACTTATGATGCATGGTTCAGCGAGAGAAGCTTCTTAGATCCTATTCAACTTGAAGAATTTTAACTTCAAGGTGCTGATTATTACCTATAAACCCCTATACCCATGATGGAAAATCTATGGCACGTGTGCCAGAGGTGACATGAAGCGCCCTCTCTGATGGCACGTGAACTGTCACCTCAGTTCAGCTCCGCTGTACATGCGCGCACGCCTCCTGCCAGCCAGCTGGTCTTTGGGTCTCTGCCATGCATGGATGGAGGCCAAGGCGCATGCGGGAGTTGTGCTTGTATGCCATTTTTGGCCTCCTGAAACCCTGCCCCACGCATCCTATATTTTTGTGAAAATGGGGCGCACAGAGGCTTTGGGAGGCCTGCAGAGTGCTCCTTGGGGCTGGGGAGGGCAAAAGCAACCCTGTTTTTGTGAAAAACCTGTTTTCTCTTGCTTACCTCTTCGGAATCTTGGTGTGTCTTATATACCGGTGTGTCTTATAGTCCAAAAAATATGGTACCGAACATCCTAGTTTAGCTGCCTCCACCTGGTTGTTTGAAGATTGGCTACCCAGATCTGGGAGCTCCTTTCTCCCTTTTCTGGCTACTGTACTATTGCTTCAAAATTGATAAGCTGGGAAGGAAAGCTCCTATATATTAATTTTGAGCAGGGGTTTCAAACTCGATTTTTTTGAGGGCCACATCAGGATTGTGTTTGACCTTGAGGGCGGGGGGTGGGGGCAGAGTGATTTGGATACCGAACTGGCACTTGGAGGACCCAATTCTCGTCCCACCTCAGCCACAGAAGCTTAATGGATGATTTATGGCCTCTGTCCCTCAGCACAGTATGTAGATGTTGTTTATGTCTATGTGTCTATTGATGGCCGATTTGAATGCTAGGCGTCCAGGAATATCTAGCATTTTTGGATCTGGCTCGAACCTTAACATCTCAATAGTTGTTACAGAGATAATTGGGAGAAAAGGTTATTGTTTATGCCTACTTGATCTCTTGAATGAAAAATGTAAAATAAAGCTAAAAATGCCTTTAAAAATCAAGGGAGGCAGGATAGACAAATAAAAATCAGAGAGGCTGAAAAGATATTATGCTTGTGAAAAGATGTTATATGTCAAGAACAGGGGAATCTGGTCTATTAAGTAAGTGATACCTTCTTAACACAACTACATACTTCTTTGCTTTCTGAGTAAGAGGAATATTTTATTTGGGGATTAGCAATAACAATAGCATTTAGACTTCTCCATAGTGCTTTATAACACACTCTGGGCAGTTTACAGCATGTTGCCCCCCAAAATCTGGGTTTTTGTTTTACTGACCTTGGAAAGTCTGAGTCAACCTTGAGCCAGTCAGGTTCAAACTCCAGGCTGTGGGCAGAATATGCCTGCATTATAGTATTCTAAGCAGTAGGGATTAAACTGGTAGTGGTGGTGGCGGGAGACTCCGCCCACCCATCTGGATGTCATCATAGATACTCTGCGCATGTGCAGAAGTGCCATGCATGAGCAAAGTGAGCACATGCATATGCGCACTCCAGTTCCAAAGTGGTAGCGAAGGTAAGTGGAACCCACTACTGATTCTAACCCACTGCATCACCACGACTCTGTATTATTTCTTATCTTATTTTCTTATTTCACATTTTGCAGCTACTGTCTCAGGACTGAGCCATGGTTCTTAAGGCCTACTGCTTTTGGGCTCTCTTTCTTCTGCTCTGTCTCCCAGTTACTTCCTTCTTTCTCTGCAACAAAGCAGAGAATGAATCGTATAAAAAATTTCTCGAAAGGCATGTGGACAATCCCAAAACGGACCTTCAGAATGACCACAACTACTGCAACCGAATGATGCGTCGCAAGGGCTTGAAATGTCAACGGAGCAATACCTTCATCCACGCCAGCACTGAACGGCTGACCGCCATCTGCAACTCCAGAGGAAAGAAACTGGATGGCAACCAGACCAGCAAAACCCTGTTCCCGATCACCATCTGCATCAAGAGTAACCACCACAAGACAATTCTTTGCAAGTACCAAGGGAGAAGTGAGATCAGGAAAATCCGAGTCACTTGCTCTAAGGGCCTTCCAGTCCACTACATTACCCATACTTGAAAGAAGGGAAGAAATGTGATGGAACCAAAGATCCTTTTCTACAGTGTCTTGGCAACCTTCCTTCATGTGTTCTGCTCTCCCACATCTGCATTTGCTCAGAGCTGGCTTCACTACTTAGCAATATCAGTTTTCTCCAAGTCAGTCTATAGCTTTCCTGATTGATCTGATTCTCCTTTATACCACCAAGTACAGCTTGGTGATTTCATCAGTCTTTAAAAGATCCGCCGCAACAGCCTTGATAGTGTCTTTAAACCCCACCTGTGCCCATGCTAATAAAGTTTCAATGTCTTCTGCTATAATTTGCTGCCTCCTTGTGTCTTTTCTACAGCATGGCAACCCCTATATCTTTATAATAACACTGGAACTGTCCTACTGATTATAGAGCTTAACCTACAGATCAGCCAATCTCAACCTATCTTATTGTGGGAATATGCCAATCCTGTCATCCTCAATCTGCACACATAATTTACAGAGAATGGGCCTTAATTATGGCCTAGTTTGTAATGGATGTCAGGGTGAGAATCTTTATTGCTTCTCTTCTCATGATGTTTCACCAAATTTTACCATCAGGGATTTGAGAAGATTGCTATCTGCACCAGAGGTTGTCCTTTGTAATCATTTGGAGTTGCAGAATTGGGGTGAAGGGCCTAGCTCCAGACTGCTCTCCTTTGGGGTAAATTGGAGCACTGTTATTTTTTCCTTCCTTTCAGCTGTTCTTTGCTAGCTATATATCTATGGATATTTTCAGTCATCCAGGTCAGGGGTCTCCAATGTTGGTCACTTTAACACTTGTGGACTTCAATTCCCAGAATTCTCCCAGAACTCTGGGAGTTGAAGTTCACAAGTCTTAAAGTGGCCAAGGTTGGAGACCTCTGATCTAGGTCATGGTTGTCCCAAAGGTTCTTTTTCAAGAGGCAACTGGACTTTTTTGTTTTTCTTTGAAGACATTTCACTTCTTATCCAAGAAGCTTCTTCAGCTCTGGTTGGTGGGGAACAGAAGGATTTATACTCTTTGCAGACAGCTGGTCATTTGCATCCTTTTAGTGAGTCATTAAGGCCACCTGGAGGTTTATTTGTGTCGTCAGGCCACCTGATGTGTAGAGCCTTCTTGGCACTGTTGAAAGGACTGTGTTGTAGAGGTATAGGTATGGGTAGAGTTGTTACCCATACCTTGAGTTTTGAAAGCAGACAAAGCCTTCCCTGAGTAAGCACCTGAAAATAATTTTCTCAAAAAAGTATCTATATTATGGAATCAAGATAATTTTTTTCCAGGGGTTACATGTAAGAATGAGGTGGGAATTACAGCAGTGCTGAAGATCATTTTTTTTTGCTGCCGGTTCTGTGGGCGTGGCTTGGTGGGTATGGCAAGGGAAGGATACTGCAAAATCTCCATTCCCTCCCCACTCCTGGGGGAAGGATATTTCAAAATCTCCATTCCCACCCCACTCTGGGGCCAGCCAGAGGTGGTATTTGCTGGTTCTCTGAATTTCTGCTACCGGTTCTCCAGAACTTGTCAGAACCTGCTGGATTTCACCCCTGAGTCACAGGGTTCCTATTGATAAAGGCTAATTGAATCCAGGCTGTATTATCTTCTATTCAGAGATTTTTCTGGCAGTATCTGAATAGACTTTGAAATGAAGAGAAGCCTTTAACCTTGTTAGTCTTAACTCTACGCCATTGTGGGAATGTTGCCAAGCATTCTCAAGATGAGTGGCCTCAACCTTTTGGGCACCAGGGACCAATTCCATTTCAAGATGTTTTTCCATGGACCAGAGAGGGCATGATTTTGCAAGCTGGCTGCCTCTCACAGATGGGGCTTTGCTTGTTGGTGCAGCCTATTTCTGGCATGCTGCTGCCTGGGGTTGGAAACCTGTACCCAAGATTTTAGTGAGAAATCAGAGAAGAGAGATCATGACTTCATTTTTTGAATGCAAAGTATTTTCCTAATTGGTTATGGGCTCTATTCTAGCAAATAAATGAAGTAAGATTGGGGTAAGTGGAGCACTGGAGGGAATTTTTCTGAGTATTCAAATTTTTCCTTAAGACCAAGGGCCAAAGGGTTAGAAGGAAGGAAAGTTGTCAGGGAAGGGAGGCTCCATTTGGGTTTAAACCACAGCTTTTTACTACATATTTAGAGAGGACTTCGAAATGTTTGAGAGTGGCAAAAAATACGGTATGTTCATTACAGGAAGGGAAACAATCCGATGATAGAAATACTCAGTCTCAGAGAATGAATGCAATGGTGAAATCCAAATTTTTTTACTACTGGTTCTGTGGGTGTGTCTTGGTGGGCGTGGTGTGTCTTCATGGGTGTGGCTTGGTGAGCATGGCAGAGGAAGGATACTGCAAACTCCCCATTCCCTCCCCACTCCTGGGGGAAGGATATTGCAAAATCCCCATTCCCACCCCACTCTGGGGCCAGCAAGAGGTGACATTTGCTGGTTCTCTGAACTACTCAAAATTTCTGCTACCGGTTCTCCAGAACCTGTCAGAACCTGTTGAATTTCACCCCTGGGTGAATGTAACTATTTATTCTGATTCAAACAGATAACATTTTCTGGCCTCCCCTGCCCTCTTCACGATGATGAGGCCCATGATTTGTCTGGGGGGAAAAAAGACTGAACAAAATATAATAGGGTGCTTAAAGAAATATTAATTGTATTATAATGGGGGGGAGCATTTCCATTACTGTTCAATAAAGTATCAGTCACATTCCATAAACCAGATAATAAAGAACCTCTTCAAATTCAATTCTACCAGCTACAATGTCAAAGAATGAAGAAGGCTGGTCTGTCCAAAAATAAGGCAATTGAGAGTGCATTAATCATAAGAGGAAAAGAGACAGGAATAAAGAAGACAGAAAGAAACCTAAAAAAATGGATAGGGGAATGTAACCCTCTGAAAAGATCACCTTCAGGTCTAAATTCTAAGGCAGTGATTCAGCAAAGCATAACTCCCAGTCTACAGTTCTCTCTTCGCAGAACATTAACATGAGAAAGGATTTTATCAACTGAATGTCTGGTTCTACCAAGAACCCAATGTTCTAAATTTGATGGGTAAGCCATCCCAACAATACACGTTAATCCTACGAGTTAATTCAAAACCACTATATCCATTAATCAGGCGAGTTTAATCAAAGCACCATATCCACCATATCCCCTAAAACAAAAGCTAAGTGGAAAAACCATCCTGGTCAGATGTCCATTGGCTGCTGCCAGTTCATGCTGGTTTGGATGACCAGTGACTGGAGCTTCCACAACTTCTGAAGGCAACTTCTGTTCCATTGATTGATTGTTCTCACTGTCAGAAAGTCCCTCCTTATTTCTAGGTTGAACCTCTCCTTGATCAGTTTCCATCTATTATTCTTTGCCTGCTCTTCAGGTGCCTTGGAAAATAGCTTGACCTCTTTCTCTCTGTGGTAGCCCCTCAAGCACTGGAACACTGCTATCATGTCTCCCCTGATTCTTTTCTTCACTAGACTCGCCATGTCCAGTTCCTGTAACTGTTCTTCATATGTTTTAGTCTCCAGTCCCCTAATCATCCTAATTGCTCTTCTCTGCACTTTTTCTAGAGTCTCAACATCTTTTTTATAGTGTAGTGACCAAAACTGGATGTAGTACTCTAGGTGTGGTCATTCTAAGGCTTTATAGAGTGGTATTAGGACCCCACTTGATCTTGATTGTATCCCTCTGTTAATGCAATTTAGGATTGTATTGGCTTTTCTAGCTGCCGAGGAATCAGGAATGACTGATTCCTGCCTTATAATGCCTCTTCAAGCATACCCAATGAAGCTGCATCTTTCTTTCCAATGAAGTTCACTTCTGATCCTGAAATTGTATATCACCGACACTCAGTTTCCACTAGTTGCCTTGCTCTTTCTTTAAGCTAATTGTAATGTATCTTTAAATGGTTTTGGCGGGAAACAAGCACGTTGCTGATTGGTTAACGCCGCCGGTAGAACTGTATATAAGGAGAGGTTTTTCCCCAGCCTGGTTGCTGGGGTTCACCCTATATTAAAGAGCTGTTGTCACTACCCTGGTCTCCAGCCTCGTTACTTCCCGAACTTAACACTGGCGACGAGGATGGGATCTCGAGGCTAAAGAGCACCAGGAGCGAGCTGAAGCATGAACGAACCGAACCCAGCAAACTCAGGGCAGAAACGCGGAGATGGCCAGCTACAGTCCGCCCGCGCCGTTTGACCCAGCTAGGGAGAAATGGGGAACGTACATGACCCGTTTCGAGAGCTTCCTAGAAGCAAACGAGCTGCAAGGAGTTCCAGACAACCGCAAAAGGGCATATTTCCTGAGCCACTGCAGTCCCGAGGTCATCGACATCGCGGAAGCCCTGGCAGAGCCAACGCCGGTACAATCGGTATCATGGCAAACTCTGCAAAATCTATTGAAGAACCATTTCGCGCCAACACCGTCCAAATACGTACGGCGTTTCGAATTTGGGGAGCTCAGGCAGCAAGAGGGCGAATCCATCAGTGATTACATGGCCGCCCTGCGAAAAGCTTCCAAGGACTGTGGGTACCGAGACTTGGATGAGGAGCTGTTAGAGCAACTCATCCGTGGGGTCAGAGACATTCGTTTGCGGAGGCGGCTGCTAGCAAAAAGCAATCTAACGCTGGCAAACGCTCTGGACGAAGCCAGAGCTCATGAGATGTCGACCCAAGCGGCGGAAACACTACAAAAGACAATCACGCCAACGGCGAGCGTGAGCGCGAAATCAACACCAGTCCACAAGGAAGAAATCCAGACCGAATCAGACGGCGAGGATGAGGAAGGAGTTTGCCTCACCGAGAGAAGGGGCCAAGAAGACCAGGAGGAATGCGGAAGTTGCGGAGGGCAACACCAGTGTCAACGATGCAAGTTCAAGGACGCTACATGTCGGCGGTGCGAGAAGAAGGGGCACCTGGCTCAAGTCTGTCGAGCACCCCAACCTTCCCACCGAAAATTCAAACCGACCAATCAGAGCGCAGGATCGGCAAGGCGACCCGCGATTGGTCAAAACAAAAAGGGCGCGAACTCAAATCGCACGACCGTGATCATAGGCCGTGCAGCAACCCGCGTCGAGAAGAAAATCTTCACTAAACCAAAAATCGAAGGAGTGCCGTGCCGATTAGAAGTAGACACCGGGTCAGCGATCACAATCATGTCCTGGGACACTTTTGCGAAAGCTTTGCCGAAAATCGCCAAATGAGAACTGCAAACGCAGCGGCTACGAGTTCACGACTACCAAGGGAATCGCATCCCTGTTCGAGGGACCACCTCCGTCCGCGTCGAGTACGGACCACACAAGAAGACCCTGCCAATCACGATAGTCGAAGGGACCCTGCCAAGCCTGTTGGGGCTAGACTGGTTCCGTGCATTGGGCATGGGAGTGACTGGCATCTACAGAAGTGACTTTGATTTAAAAGACATACTCCTGAACGAGTTCGAAGATGTCTTCAAGGACTGCCTGGGCAAGTACAAGGGGACCCCTATTTCCTTCAATTTAGACCCCCAGGTAGCCCCCATACGGTTAAAAGCAAGGAGAGTCCCTTTTGCCCTTAAACCCAAGATTGATAAGGAGATAGACAAGCTCATCAGTCAGGGGATACTAGTGCCAGTCGATCATGCAAAATGGGAGACGCCAATCGTCACCCCAATAAAATCAGATGGGTCAGTCAGAATCTGCGCTGACTACAAGGCAACGTTAAACAAAGCCTTGCAAAAAAGCGCCTACCCGGTCCCCGTGGTACAACATTTGCTGCACTCGTTGGGGCAAGGGCAGGTATTCGCCAAATTAGATTTGGCCCAAGCCTATCAACAACTACCTGTAGACGCCGACACAGCCGAAGCCCAGACAATTGTGACTCACAGAGGTGCTTTCAAGTGTACCCGGTTACAGTTTGGGGTGAGTGTGGCTCCTGGTCTATTCCAAAATTTAATGGAGCGACTTCTGCAAGGGCTCCCGGGGGTAGTCCCCTATTTCGATGATGTATTGGTATCAGCCGGAAATTTAGAAGAATTGGGGGAGCGGTTGAGAAAGGTTCTGGGCATTTTCCGGTCAGCCGGTCTAAAAGTTAAAGTGAACAAATGCCAGATAGGGGTAGAATCCGTAGAGTTCTTGGGCTACAGAATAGACAAGGAGGGAATTCACCCCACGGAAAGCAAGGTCAAGGCAATCCGAAAGGCTCCAGAGCCCAAAAACAAACCAGAGCTACAGGCATTCCTGGGTCTAGTGAATTTTTACGCAGTCTTTTTAAAAAATAAGGCAACCGTTGCCGAGCCGCTACATAAATTACTGGGAAAGAATACTGTTTGGTCTTGGGGAAAGGCGGAAGCTAAGGCTTTCGAAGCAGTAAAAAACCTACTCTCGAGCGATAGCTTACTGATTCAATATCATAGCTCATTGCCATTGGTATTAACCTGCGATGCTTCCCCTTACGGGGTGGGGGCTGTGCTCAGCCACAGGCTTCCAAATGGCACAGAAGCCCCAATAGCCTTCTACTCAAGAACGATGTCCTCGACAGAGAGGAACTATAGCCAGTTGGATAAGGAAGCGTTAGCTATTGTGTCAGGGGTAAAAAAGTTTCACGAATACGTTTTTGGGCGAGACTTTGAAATTGTGACTGACCATAGACCACTGTTAGGGATACTGGCTGGCGACCGCCCGACGCCTGTGGCACTTTCGCCACAATTGACCCGATGGACTATCTTCTTAGCCGCCTATTCCTACAGACTGCAGCATCGGCCCGGAAAAGAGTTGGGGCATGCGGACGCATTAAGCAGATGCCCACTGCCTGGGGCGATCGAAGACCCCACCCCGGGGACGCCCATACTGTTAATTGACTCTCTGGACTCTGGCCCAGTCACATCTAAGGAGGTGGCTCAGGCGTCATACCGGGACATTACTTTGAGAACTGTACTTGGTTGGGTACAAAGAGGGTGGCCCGCTGCGCCGGGCGAGCGTTTTAAAGAATTTGTCAAAAAACGTGGGGAACTGTCGGCTCAAGGGGGGTGCCTACTATGGGGGGATAGAGTGGTGATCCCAGAAAAATTGAGGAAAAGGGTGCTGGACCTCCTCCACGAGGGTCACCCAGGGATTGTTAGGATGAAGGGTCTAGCGAGAAGCTATGTGTGGTGGCCCTTAATGGACTCAGAAATTGCTGAGAGGGTAGGGAAATGCCAGGCCTGCCAGGAGTCCAGACCGCTACCCCCAACGGCCCCGGTTCGGGAATGGGAGAAACCCCAGGGCCCCTGGTCTAGAATACACATTGATTTTGCCGGCCCCTTCCACGGCCAAACCTTCCTAGTCGTAGTAGATGCCTACTCTAAATGGCTGGAAATCATTCTCATGAGATCCATGACAGCCGAGGCCGTGATCTCAGTCCTACGGCATCTATTTGTAACCCATGGGTTGCCCGACACGCTAGTTTCCGATAACGGCCCGCAATTCACGGCAACTCAATTTGAGGAGTACTTGGCAGAAGAGGGCATCCGACATGCCCTCTCGGCGCCTTTCCACCCTGTGTCGAATGGCCTTGCAGAGCGTTCCGTCCGGAGCGCAAAAGAGGCATTGTCCAGACTTAGGCCAGGCGACTGGCAAACAAAAATCGATGTTTTCCTGGCCGTTCAACACAGAACCCCATGTGTCACAACCGGCAGAAGCCCAGCCGAATTATTAATGGGCCGAAAGCTCAGGTGCCCCCTAGACCGTCTAAATCCAAACTACACGCCGGAGGGTTACAAGGGGGATTTAGGAAAAACAAGAGAAATGGACATAGGTGACCGAGTGTGGGCACACAACTATGGTGAGGGCCCAACATGGATAGCAGGACAAATCCTGAACAGAACAGGGCCAAAATCATACTTGGTGGAGTTAAAGGACGGCCGAGTATGGAGGCGCCACATAGACCAAATACGAAAACGCATAGCCGAACAATCGGAATTGATCGAAACGGGCCCTGACTATTCAATGTTTGATTCCACAGCTGACTCAAACCCGGAAAAGTCGCAGGACTTAGCTGAAATTCCGGAGGTCCAGCGACGCCCACAGGTTCCAGTAGAAAACAGCAGGGACGACTCTGCTAATAATCCAGGGCCGGACAGCCTAGAGAAGGAGCTGGGAGGAGCAAACAGCCCCTCTGGTCAGCTCGACCCACTCCCAGGGACTGTACTGCGCAGGTCCGAAAGAGTCAGGAGACGCCCAGTCTATTTGCGTGATTACGTTGAAAAATAATATGTAAATAGTATGTAAATATGGGTAAAGTGTTTTCTGGGGGGAAGGAGTGTAATGTATCTTTAAATGGTTTTGGCGGGAAACAAGCACGTTGCTGATTGGTTAACGCCGCCGGTAGAACTGTATATAAGGAGAGGTTTTTCCCCAGCCTGGTTGCTGGGGTTCACCCTATATTAAAGAGCTGTTGTCACTACCCTGGTCTCCAGCCTCGTTACTTCCCGAACTTAACACTAATAGCCCACCATTTAAATTCCATTTGGCAAAGAAGAACCTTGGAGTACTCATATCAAATGATTTAAGTGCCAAAGCCCACTGTAACAATATCACCAAAAAGGCATTAAGAGTTGTAAATCTAATCTTGTGTAGCTTCTTCTCCGGTAATATTACACTACTAACCAGAGCATACAAAACATTTGCTAGACCAATTCTTGAATACAGTTCATCTGTCTGGAACCCACACTGCATATCGGACATTAATACAATTGAACGTGTCCAGAGATATTTCACAAGAAGTCCTCCACTCCTCCGCTCGCAATAAAATACCTTATGCCACCAGACTTGAAATGTTGGGCTTAGAAAATTTAAAGCTAAGCCGCCTTCGGTATGACCTAAGCATAGCTCATAAAATCATCTGCTACAATGTCAATGACTACTTCAGCTTCAACCACAATAATACACGAACACACAATAGATACAAACTAAAGTGAACCGCTCCAAACTGGATTGCAAAAAATATAACTTCAGGAACAGATTGGTCAATACCTGGAATGCACTACCTGAGTCTGTGGTTTCATCCCTGAACCCCCAAAATTTTAACCTTAGATTGGCTACTGTTGACCTCAGCCCATTCCTAAGAGGTCTGTAAGGGGCATGCATAAGCGCACCAGCGTGCCTACCGTCCCTGTCTTAATGTTCTCTTTAATTGTATTCATTTTATGTATTCAATTCATGCTTACACACACACACACACACACACACACACACACACACACACACACACACATTATACGTACTTGATAAATAAATAAATAAATAAGCATTCTTTTTATCTCACTCAAATCATTCCTACCTTCACTGAAATGATGAAGAAATCCTTATTCATGAACACAAAGGAAGTTTCTTACCTATTGCAAGATACAAACGATATATTCAGACCGCTTCCTCTTGAGTTTTCCATAGTGGCTTATATAGGGGGAATGGCATCAAACTTCATGAGAAAGAATTTGGGAATAAAAGCTAGTCATTATTCCCTCTTGGAATCGTGGGTAGTACATGCTCTCTAAATTGTGTTATATTTGTAAACATTCTGGAAGTGCTTAGTTTTTCATCTGCCAAATTTTAACTTTCATTCCTATGTCTTCATAGGGCTTGAAGCACTGTCCCTAAGCCCATGTCTAAGTCATCCTTGCCAGCCCATGCTGATCATTTCTGCAGATGTTAAAGCAAAAAATAAAATAAAATTCTTTGATGATCTGGTGCATTTCAAACTTTTGCATCCAACTAATTCTTAAATGGAATAAAATGAGACAAAAAAGTACATTTTATTTATTTATTTATTTATTATTTATTTATTTTATTTGTCGAGTACATATTAGATAATATATATAAGTATAAGCATGAATTGAATACATAAAATGAATACAGTTAAAGGGAACATTAGGACAGGGATGGTAGGCACGCTGATGCTCTTATGCAAGTCCTTTACAGACCTCTTAGGAATGGGGTGAGGTCAACAGTAAACAGTCTTAGGTTCAAGTTTTGGGGGTTTTGGGATGAGACCACAGAGTCTGGTAGTGCATTGTTGTGGTTGAAACTGAAGTAGTCATTGACTGGTAGGACATTGTAGCAGATGATTTTATGAGTTATGCTCAGGTCATACCGAAGGCGGCATAGTTCTAAATTTTCTAAACCCAGAATTTCAAGTCTGGTGGCATAAGGTATTTTGTTGTGAGAAGAGGAGCATTTAAATTTAAATATTAAATTTCCATTTAATAATGCAAAGTTACTTGTGCTTCTGAAGGAAGATTATGATATAAGATTTCTGTCACATTTATAAAGGAAATTGTCATTATTGCTATCCTGTGACAAATTATTCCTGAATGAGATTTTTTGTGTCTCTTCTTCAGGTGGCAAAAGTCTGACTTTTTTCAGTTGGAGGCTGTCAAGTAATTTCATAATCTTTATGAAATAACCACTATTATAAAATATTTTCAGAACACTCTTATACTGGCATTAATTTTACAGTTTTATAATTTTATAATAATTAAAATTATGGAGTTAATTAGGAGTTAATTAACATAACATAACATAACATCAGAGTTGGAAGGGACCTTGGAGGCCTTCTAGTCCAACCCCCTGCCCAGGCAGGAAACCCTACACCATCTCAGTCAGATGGTTATCCAACATTTTCTTAAAAATTTCCAGTGTTGGAGCATTCACAACTTCTGCAGGCAAGTCGTTCCACTTATTAATTGTTCTAACTGTCAGGAAATTTCTCCTTAGTTCTAAGTTGCTTCTTTCTTTGATCAGTTTCCACCCATTGCTTCTTGTTCTACCCTCAGGTGCTTTGGTGAACAGTCTGACTCCCTCTTCTTTGTGGCAGTCCCTAAGATATTGGAACACAGCTATCATGTCTCCCCTAGTCCTTCTTTTTGTTAAACTAGACATACCCAGTTCCTGCAACCGTTCTTCATATGTTTTAGCCTCCAGTCCCCTAATCATCTTTGTTGCTCTTCTCTGCACTCTTTCTAGAGTCTCAACATCTTTTTTACATCGTGGCGACCAAAACTGGATGCAATATTCCAAGTGTGGCCTTACCAAGGCATTATAAAGTGGCACTAACACTTCATGTGATCTTGATTCTATCCCTCTGTTTATGCAGCCCAGAACTGTGTTGGCTTTTTTAACAGCTGCTGCACACTGCTGGCTCATATCTAAATGGTTATCCACTAGGACTCCAAGATCCCTCTCACAGGTACTACTATTGAGCAAGGTACCACATATACGGTACTGGTGCATTTTGTTTTTTTGGCCTAAATGTAGAACCTTACTTTTTTCACTGTTGAATTTCATTTTGTTAGATAGCACCCAATGTTCAAGTCTCTCAAGATCTTTCTGTAACTTGAGCCTGTCTTCTGGAGTGTTGGCTATTCCTGCCAGCTTGGTGTCATCTGCAAATTTGATGAGTTCCCCATCTATCCCCTCGTCCAAGTCATTGATGAAGATGTTGAAGAGTACTGGGCCTAAAACAGAGCCTTGGGGTACTCCACTGCATACTTCCCTCCATGTGGATGTAGTTCCGTTGAGGACTACACGTTGAGTGCGGTTGGTCAGCCAGTTATGAATCCATCTGGTGGTGGTGCTGTCTAACCCACATTTTTCTACTTTATCTAGTAGTAGGTTATGGTCTACTTTATCAAATGCTTTACTGAAGTCCAAGTAAATTATATCGACAGCATTCCTCTGGTCTACTAATTTTGTCATTTTGTCAAAGAATGCGATAAGATTAGTCTGGCATGATCTGTTTTGACAAACCCATGTTGGCTTTTGGTTATTACTTTGTTTGCTTCTAGGTGTTAGGTGATTCGTTGCTTGATTATCTTTTCCAGAATCTTCCCGGTATTGAGGTCAGACTGATAGGTCTGTAGTTTCCTGGATCTGTTTTTTCCTTTTTGAAGATGGGAACTACATCAGCTCTTTTCCAGTCCTCTGGCAGCTCCCTGTGCTCCAGGATCTTTGAAAGATATAGTTCAGTGGTTCTGAGATCACGTCTGCCAGTTCCTTCAGAACCTTGGGGTGTAATCCATCCGGTCCTGGTGATTTGAACTCGTCTAGGGTAGACAGGTGTTCACTTACCATTTTCTTCCCTATTTTAACTTGTGTTTCTAATCTGTTTTTGTAGTGCTGTTTTGATAGGTTGGATTGTTTTTCCTTTTGTGTAAAGACAGATGCAAAATATGAGTTAAGTAGATCTGCTTTCTCCTGTTGCTTGTCATCTTCTTGCCACTTTCTCCCAGCAATGGGCCAATTGTTTCCTTGACTTTTTCTTGTTTTTAACATGTTGGAAGAAGCTTTTTGTTATTTTTACTTTTGTCGCTAGCCTTTGTTCATTGTGAGCCTTAGCTTTCCTCACTTCATCTTTACAGGCTCGGGCTGTTGCTGATATTCTGCCTTAGTTATTTGCCCCCTTTCCACTTTTTATATTTGTCCTTTTTGTCTTTCAATTTGTCAGATAGTTCTTTATGCATCCATGCTGGTTTCTTTTGAGATCTACTATTTTTCTTCTTCATTGGTATTGTGTTAGACTGTGCTTTTATAATCTCACTTTTCAAAATTTCCCAAGCTTCTTGAGTTGTTTTCCCCCTGAGGATTCTCATCCATTGAATCCTTCTCAAGCTCTCTCTAAGTTTATTGAAATTAGCTCTCTTAAAGTCCAAGACTCTAGTTTGACTTTGTTCTACTACTTGTATTTGCTTAATGTCGAATTCCAATATTGCGTGGTCACTTGCCCCCAAGGTTCCTGTAGCTTCAACACCTTCTATCATTTCATCTCTGTTAGTGAGAATTAAGTCCAATATAGCTGATCCCCTTGTCGCCTTCTCTATTTTTTGGGAAACAAAGTTGTCTGCTAGGTTTGTTAGGAACCTGTTGGATCTTCCACTTGGTGCAGAGTTTGTTTCCCAGTTGATGTCAGGGTAGTTAAAATCCCCCATTACTACTGTGATGTGCTTCCTACATACCTTAGTTAGCTGACTAGCAAAAAGTTCATCTACTTCTAGCAAAAAGTTCATCTACATCTGCCAATTAAATTGCTTTAGTGGTGCTCAACGGTGTAGCAGATTGAGAGAGAAAAATGCATGTAGGGGCAGGTATACTATAGAGCAGTGTCAGAGAACCTTTGGCATGCCGGAAGCTGCACGTGAAACCATCCCGCGATGAATGCACAACCTCGCTGGCTCCTCTTCTGTGTTCCTGTGCTCAAACACACGTCAGTCAGCTGATCATTGTGCATGCGGGAGCAGTGGGCCCCAGACGAGCGGTGTTCTGGCACACATGCGCAGGCTGGCACCCGACCTTCCAGGTTGACATCGCGTGCATGCATGATGGCCAGCTGTTCATCGGGCACACTTCCATGCCAGTATCTGGGTGTTTGGGTGCCGGCTTGCGCATGCGTGATGGACCACCGCTCTTCCGGATATCGCCACTCCTGTGCATGCTAAGGCCAGTGGGGCCACGCGTACCTTGTGAGATGATTTCGCGTGCCACTTCCGGCATGCAGGCCAGCATGCAGGAACACCAAAGGTTCGCCGACACTACAAGAGAGATATTTAGGTTCTATGGTCTCTAGGCAATGAGGTGGTTGTTTTTTTAAAATCTTCTGAGCTATGAGAACTGAGTAACCTTGAGCCTCCCTAGTTGTTGAATTCTCCAGAAAGACTGGGAAATGGAAGGGAAGCTCTTAATCCCTTAGATGAAATTAAAACTCAGCAGCAATGTGGTGCTTTGACTGGGTCAGATAGATGATATCTAAGGTGACTTACAACAGAATCCTTTGCCTTTCAAGGTGGAGGAAGAGTAGCTGTTGCTCAGTGGTTGCTCAGATGTTCATCTTCTTTTAATAGAAGAGGTCTTACAACTCTGTCAGAACAAATTGTAGGATGTCCCAGGATGTCATCTATTCTTTTCTGATATAAATATCACAGTGATGCTAAATTTTAATTTAATCTAAGGAATTAGCAGCCACCTATCCTCTCTTAGTCTTTTTGAAGAATCCAATGTCTGGCAGACGCAAAGCAGTACTGATCAGGAAAGACTGACTATGATGGCTTATGCATGGGGTTAGGGGAAATACTTCAAGCACTATGAATGCATAGCAAATAACTTATTTCAAATTTGACAATGTCTAGGTTGCTGCTTTACTGACAACTCTGTCATGCATATAGTAAAGGAAAGACTCAAAGGAAGGCAAGAACATAGTACAGTTGCATGCTTGTTCTTCTATAGCCTCCAGGAACTCCGTGACCCAAATTCTACAACAGTTAAAGCAGAATTGATCATTATGGACTGACTATGATGGCTTCAACATGGCGTTAGGGACAATGTTTCAGGCACTATGAAGACATACATAAGAGCATGTTTCAAATTTGACAAAAGTCAAGGTTGCTACTTTATTGGCATCTCTGTCATGCTTATGGTAGAGGAAAGAAAAGAAGGAAAGTAGGTAGCACGGTTGCATGCAATTTTCTTAAGCAACTTGTTCTTTTACAGCCTGTATACTACAAATTCTACAGCTGTCTATATTGTTGCCCATATGTGACCAACTGTTCCCCCTTTAGTTGTTGAAGAGAGAAAAATGAAACAAAAAAATAATAAAAGAGTTGCCTATATATTCCACCTGTCACATATCCTTCTTTACTCAATTCCCTTTAATTTTATTTCATTTTCTCTTTTTTATTAATTAACTATAAGCCATTCTGCATGGCTGGAATATTGTATTGCCAATTGACGCAATCTAATCTGAAGTCAACTTGTTCTTCTGCCCACATCTTCCCTTGTGCTGCCTATTCAGTAAGTTTCATGTAGAGACATCTTGCATGCAAATTTGTTAGTAATGCTCTATAGACTAATTGTAAGATTAGGTTAAGTTAAGTTTATCACATTTCACCAGTCTCCAGAATTCTCCTGTTGTTACTTTTATAGTGGTTTTGCTGCCTTCATAAATCATGCTAACTAGACCATGAAAAAATCTGAAAGATTTCTTCCTTGAACTTTGTTGTTGTTGTTAGCTGCAAAGTCATGTCCGACCCATCGTGACCCCATGGACAACGTTCCTCCAGGCCTTCCTGTCCTCTACCATCCTCTGGAGTCCATTTAAGTTCACGCCGACTGCTTCAGTGACTCCATCCAGCCTCCATCCACCTCATTCTCTGTCGTCCCCTTCTTTTGCCCTCAATCTTTCCCAGCATTAGGCTCTTCTCCAGCGAGTCCTTCCTTCTCATTAGGTAGCCAAAGTATTTCAATTTCATCTTCAGGATCTGGCCTTCTAAAGAGCAGTCAGGGTTCCTTGAACTAGTTAGCAGCAATAAAGGCAAATACACAAAATAAATGGCTGGAACCACAACAATAGAAGCAAGGAATCTGAATTTACAGAACAATGCAAAAAAGCAGACTTACCTTCAGAGAGTTGCAAATATTTGCTTAATTACTAGTTTATTTATCGACTTTTCTATCTCCTCTGATCCCTTTCGTCAACGATGTGACATGCACGCCCATTATAGACAATGTGTTAATGTAATGCTCATACAGGAGGCTGCATTTTAGGACAATTCAGAAATTCGAGGAAAAAAATATCTCTGGAATCATATTCCTAAGTAGTTTATATACCCTGAAGAAATCTGGTAAAATCTCTAGACCTCTTCATAGGTCAATCCAACTACCAACTACTAATGTGCACTTTCTTAAGCCTTGAACAAAATATTCATTTTTAGGAAGAATGATCTTAAGAGGGTATTTTTATGTCAGATCTCCAAGGCTATTCTGAACTTTAAATTTAGGGCTTTCAAAACACTTTAAACCAGGGGTCATCAACCTTCCGGACCTCAGGGAACACTAAATTCATAATTTTAAATCCCATGGACCGCTAATATGACCTACCTAATGAACTGCTGGGTGGGCATGGCTAGGTGGTTATATGACTGGATGGGTGTGGTCAACTTGATATCACTCATGTCAAGGGGCACCTCACTGGCCTCTACTTGCCCCTCCCCTCCAAGGGCCCCAACAGGAAGCAGTTGTTGAAGCTAAGCAGCCACCACAAGAAAGAGTTGTCAAAACAGTTGGCTCAGTTCAAATTGGATCTGACCGAGAAGGAGGCAGAAGCACCTCACTGAGGACTATGAGCAAGCAGAGGGAAGACCTGCAGGAGTGCAAGGTGTTTGGATACTTAGTGGGGTGAGATGGTCAGTTCCAGGCCATGATGCAGTCCCACTGGAACAAGGCCCTCCAGCTTTTCACCACGAGCAGCACTTCCCTCCAGCACCAGGAGGCTGAAACAGACCCCAAGTTGGAATTTCTTCCCCCCTCTGACACACACAAGAAGACCCCAAAGGGGGAGACATTGCATGTATCCAGCCTAGTTTGAGCACCCCTGATTCAGTGCAACATTAAAAAAATGAAAATATTTTTTCTGTGGACCACCAACATTTTCCCTTGTGCTGCCTATTCAGTAAGTTTCATGTAGAGACATCTTGCATGCAAATTTGTTAGTAATGCTCTATAGACTAATTGTAAGATTAGGTTAAGTTAAGTTTATCACATTTCACCAGTCTCCAGAATTCTCCTGTTGTTACTTTTATAGTGGTTTTGCTGCCTTCATAAATCATGCTAACTAGACCATGAAAAAATCTGAAAGATTTCTTCCTTGAACTTTGTTGTTGTTGTTAGCTGCAAAGTCATGTCCGACCCATCGTGACCCCATGGACAACGTTCCTCCAGGCCTTCCTGTCCTCTACCATCCTCTGGAGTCCATTTAAGTTCACGCCGACTGCTTCAGTGACTCCATCCAGCCTCCATCCACCTCATTCTCTGTCGTCCCCTTCTTTTGCCCTCAATCTTTCCCAGCATTAGGCTCTTCTCCAGCGAGTCCTTCCTTCTCATTAGGTAGCCAAAGTATTTCAATTTCATCTTCAGGATCTGGCCTTCTAAAGAGCAGTCAGGGTTCCTTGAACTAGTTAGCAGCAATAAAGGCAAATACACAAAATAAATGGCTGGAACCACAACAATAGAAGCAAGGAATCTGAATTTACAGAACAATGCAAAAAAGCAGACTTACCTTCAGAGAGTTGCAAATATTTGCTTAATTACTAGTTTATTTATCGACTTTTCTATCTCCTCTGATCCCTTTCGTCAACGATGTGACATGCACGCCCATTATAGACAATGTGTTAATGTAATGCTCATACAGGAGGCTGCATTTTAGGACAATTCAGAAATTCGAGGAAAAAAATATCTCTGGAATCATATTCCTAAGTAGTTTATATACCCTGAAGAAATCTGGTAAAATCTCTAGACCTCTTCATAGGTCAATCCAACTACCAACTACTAATGTGCACTTTCTTAAGCCTTGAACAAAATATTCATTTTTAGGAAGAATGATCTTAAGAGGGTATTTTTATGTCAGATCTCCAAGGCTATTCTGAACTTTAAATTTAGGGCTTTCAAAACACTTTAAACCAGGGTCATCAACCTTCAGGACCTCAGGGAACACTAAATTCATAATTTTAAATCCCATGGACCGCTAATATGACCTACCTAATGAACTGCTGGGTGGGCATGGCTAGGTGGTTATATGACTGGATGGGTGTGGTCAACTTGATATCACTCATGTCAAGGGGCACCTCACTGGCCTCTACTTGCCCCTCCCCTCCAAGGGCCCCAACAGGAAGCAGTTGTTGAAGCTAAGCAGCCACCACAAGAAAGAGTTGTCAAAACAGTTGGCTCAGTTCAAATTGGATCTGACCGAGAAGGAGGCAGAAGCACCTCACTGAGGACTATGAGCAAGCAGAGGGAAGACCTGCAGGAGTGCAAGGTGTTTGGATACTTAGTGGGGTGAGATGGTCAGTTCCAGGCCATGATGCAGTCCCACTGGAACAAGGCCCTCCAGCTTTTCACCACGAGCAGCACTTCCCTCCAGCACCAGGAGGCTGAAACAGACCCCAAGTTGGAATTTCTTCCCCCCTCTGACACACACAAGAAGACCCCAAAGGGGGAGACATTGCATGTATCCAGCCTAGTTTGAGCACCCCTGATTCAGTGCAACATTAAAAAAATGAAAATATTTTTTCTGTGGACCACCAACATTTTCTTGTGGACCACCAGAGGTCCACTGCTCTACTCCTTTCTTCCCTGCTTCTCATTCCCCTCTCCTTCTTTTGTCAACCCTGAAGCTGATCTGGCCGAATCTGATCTTGAGGCTTCAGTGCTCCTACACTGGAGTGAGGGATTGTGAGGGGGGGTTTAGAGATAGCTGGGGTTGTGTAGTCAAAATAATATATTTTCTGTTGGGGCCAAGGATGTTCTCACACCTGGCCAGAGGAACAAGGAGTGATGTCATCAAACCAGCGGGCACTACCTTGATTGGGCCATGTGATTGATTGATTGATTGGGGTTGAGAGGAAAACTTCTACTTTTAATTAAGTGAAAACCAAATCAACAAAACTTCTTTGTTAACTCTCTTTTTCTCTGTAACATTTTTCAGTAAAATCTTGGTTTTCTCTTTATTAATTTTCAATCCTGCCACCTCACCATATTCTTCTATTATTTCTAGTACTTTTAGCCCTGTTGCATGTGCGTCTTCTAAAATAAACACCAAATCATCTGCAAATTGCCTGTAATTTATATCCTTCCTTTTTCATTTCCATACCTTTTATTTTCTTATCCTGTCTTATATTTCTATTAAATACCTCCAGGGTCAATACAAATAATAGTGGGGATAGAGGACATCCCTGCCTTGTTCCTTTCATAATAGTAACCTTTTCCATCATATCTCCATTTACCATCATCTTTACCGATTGTTTATAATATATCAATTTAATCATGTTAGTAAATCTCTCCCCAAAGTCCATAACTTTTAATTGCATCAACATGAATTGCCAGTTCACGTTATCAAATGCTTTCTATGCATCAAGGAATATCAACGCCCTTTGTTTCTCTGGATGTGCTTCATAATATTCCAGCGTATTCAAAATTATTCTCATATTGTCTCTGATCTGTCTCTTCGGTGAAAAGCCATTTTGATCTGTATGTATAAATTCATTTAGAAATCTCTTTAACCTTTATGACATTATTGAGGTAAATATTTTATAATCTGCATTTAACAGGGAAATCGGCCTATAGTTTTTTATCTGTGGCAGGTCTGATTCTTCTTTCAGTATCAGGGTGATAAATGCCTCCATCCACGAAGTTGGCATTTTCTTCTCTAACAATAGTTCATTAAATACTTCCAGCATTGGGTTACTGTTGTGTCTGTGCCCCTTGAGTTGGGCCCCCTGCCAGAAAGTGAATCAGAAAGTGAGGGAGAAGGGCCATGAGGACTTACCTCTGGAGCACCAGCTTCCCTGGCTCAGCTTTAGGAGCCAGAGGCAGGCCAGGTGGAAGAGATAACGAGGCCTCCGTCCTCTGACTCTCCCCCCCCAGGCCACGCCTCCAGACCCTGCTAACGGCAATCAGGCCTGGCTGGACCCTAGGTTTCGTAGGCAGGAGAGGCGGGAACAACAGAAATGGGGGGGGGCAGGCCTAGGAAGTGCTAAGTCATGGAGCCACACCCCACAGGATATAAAAGAGCAAGGGCTGCTATACCACTTTTTGGTGGCACTGTTTGCAGAGTGGGGTCTCTGGGTAATCCAAATGCATCTTTTTGAACTGTGCAAAACTCGCGGTTTCTGTCTCCAAGACAATCCTAGCCAATGAAAAGAGCATCCAGAGCAGGTGGGTTCCCTTCGCACTCATGGCTCCTATAAAAAGATGGGAGAAAAGGAAATAAGAAAGAGGGAAGATTGTCAGTATGCCATCCCAAAGCTTGGAGGGGATCGGATGGGATGCCTTTTATTTCAGGATGAATTCCAGAGCCATTTCGTGTCATCTCCAGTTGGTAACTTTTTTATTTCATTTATTTATTAAAGGAAATCATGTGAAAGAAAGGGGTTAACCTTGCTGAATAGCATGTGACCACAGATGCTTGAGATAAAGGAAACATACCTGGACAGAATGATATCTTTGACAGAATTAATTACGGAAGAAATCCTGGATAGCCGATTATCCAAACCTAATGCTAACATAACTTTAACTATTCAATAAATATATTTGTGGAGTCTCCCCAAAGAGTTCATTTCATTTGGAGGCTGTAAAGGAATTTTTATTACCTTTTGGAACATCAATGCTATAGAAAGATCTCCAGAACACTCTTAAATTGGTCTTGTAATAAAGGAGTTAATTAAATTGTTTTTAAACTTCCTCCTATCGACAAATGGGATCAATGAGATAAAAGAACCCACAAACAAACCAGTAATTAATTTGGGGATGTCTGAAAGTACATCTTCTTCATTCCATTCTATACACATTTGATTCCTGATTATTACTGTTGTGATACCTGCTCATTTATTTGGTGAATGTGGCATAGTGATGGTTTCTGCATCAATAATGCATCAAAATTATCTAGCAGGAGAGAGAAGGTGGGGAGGGAGGGAGGGAGGGAGGGAGGGAGAAAAGCGCGTGCACGAAGCAAACTGGTGGTAACACCAGTTAGAATCCACCACTGGGGTGGACCATCCAGAGGATTAAAAAAAATGCAAACAGAACCAATTCCTGGTCATCGCTATTGTGACACATAATCATTTATTTGATAAACCTGGTATTGTGATGGTTTCTGGAGCAATGATGCATGAGAATTATCCAGCAGCTGAGAAAAGGAAGGAGGGAGGGAGAGAGGGAGGGAGGGAGGGAGGGAAGGAAGGAAGGAAGGAAGGAAGGAAGGAAGGAAGGAAAGAAACAAAGAAAGAAAAAGAAAGAAAGAAAGAAAGAAAGAATAACTTTAAGCCAGGGAATGAGACAGGGTTGCCCTTTATCCCCAGTTTTATTTGCATTATTGATGGAGGTTTTGGCAAATGCAATTAGAGAAGATTCATTGGTATGGAGAATTGGTATACACGAGAAAACTAAAATAAATTTATTTGGAGATTATACATTATTAACATTTCAAAATCCCATAGTTATTATAGAGAGGATATATTTACATCTGAATTTGAATTCTGTATGAATTTGGGAAATATAACGGATTACAAATAAATTGGGAAAACACAGAAATGATGTTATATATCCATAATAAAGATGAAGTGGATGTATTGAAAGGGAAATATAAATTAAAAATAGTAGATAGTATTAAATATTTAGGTATTGACATCCCCAAAAATATTCAAGAGTTAAAGAAAATAAATTATGAGAAGTTAAAGAAAGATATAAAAGACAAAATAGAAAAATCTGGGAAAATAAAATTATAATGATTTTGAAGAATTGCAATGATAAAAATGAAAGTTTTATCAAAAATTAACTTTTTGTTTTGGATAATCCCAATTAAATTTTCAGATCAATATTTAGGAGAAATAAATGATAATGATTGGAAAATATTTGGAATAGAAGAGTATATAAGAATATGTCAGTTAGAGTTAAGGAAAATGGATATAAAGAGATATGGAGGTGGTGCAAAACACAATGTAAATTAAATCAAATAGATGCTAAACTTACAAATATTTGTTGGATGTGTGGAGATAAGTTGAGGGAGGGAGGTGGCACTGAATAATGGAAAGAATAAAAGTTTTTCAGACAGCCTGATAATGTGCAGAATCCCTTCAGATTTAGTTACATTTAATTTAGTTCTGGACATTTCCCTGGATGTTGGAAATGTAATTAGCATATCCTTCTTCAAATAAATATTTCTTTCAAATGTTATGTACTGTGATAAACCTCAGAGTTCTTGGGGGGGGATCAGATTTACCCTAGCAGACATAAGTCATGAGAGAACAATAATATCACTTGAGATGGATAAGGTTGATTATTACGCCAGCGATTTCAGAATATTGAGGAAGAAAAGGGAGAAAATTTGGCGGAGATTAGGCAGAACTGCTGGCAAATGCTTTAGAGGTGACCAAAGAAAAGGTGCTTGCTGAAATGGATGAAATAATGAGTTTATACTAGATATGCGACAAGAAATAGTCACCATAGAGAGCTACACATGAGATTTACTAAAAAGCAATAAAACCAAAGATACTACAAAGAGTGAGAGATGATGCCTTAAAATATAAAGGGAAAGAAATAGTAGTTTTAAAACAGATCCCCAGAAGAGTGAGAGAAATAAGAAAGGAATATCATTTTTTGACAATACAGCTTATTAAGAATGGAGTAAATTTCAGATGGCTGATACCAGGGGGAATACTGGTGACCTTGATGGAGCAAAGACATAGGTTGGATTCCACAGAAAAAGCAAAACAATTTTATGAGCACTCTTTTTGGCTGCAAGAGGAAAAAAGGGTAAGAGAGGAAAAAGAGGATAGACAACAAGGAAGGAAGCTATAGGTGAGAGAGAAATGCAACAAAAAGAAAATGAAAGAGAGTTGGAGAAAATAACAAAGAAAGAAGGAGCAAAGGCAAAAGATCAGGGAGAGACTGATTCTTATTTCCTCCTGAGGGAGCATCTTATCTTATTTTAATGTCTCTCATTCAAGTCCAAAAACAATATATTCAAGTCCAATGTTGCTCCTCAGAAATTTCAATAATCATAGTTCTTTACATCACAGGATTATCTGTGATGTAATCAGTTCCATTTAAGTAGTCCAGGCAGCTTCCATAGTCACAAGTCACTTTACTTAAGAATCTTCCTTATTCTCACAATAGGGTCTCCAGTAGTCTAAAAGTAGATAGTAGTTATAGAACAGTAAGTATCACCACAAATCTCCAGATGAATGTTATTTATTTCTCGTATCAAGAATTCCTAGACTTGTAGAGGTAGGGTATATTTTCCATTCACCAATAGATGGCACCCTCAGCTTTGTTTCAAGTCTCATAAATTGATTAATCCAAATTTAGTACAATTTACAGAAGCCAAATTGGCTATTCAAGTAAATTCAAGTAGATAGTTCCAGCAATTTATAATGCCTTTCCAAAACAACGCCTACCCAGTTTTTTAAAAATCCAATTTTCTGTGTTTTGAAAGATCTTTAGCTTTTCTCCCCTTAGTTCCTTTCTTTCGGGTCTAGGATTTTTCTCTCTATGGTTGTTCACAGCTTTAAGAAAGAGTGTACTGGAATGCTGGAAAGAGTGTACTGGTGCTAATCCATTTTTCTCGATTTTTTGTTACAGCAAAAATCCATCCAAAGCCACTATGCATCAGAATATCCACTAACCTTCTGAATTATCTCAGAGTCTGTTTAAAGTGTTTTGAAAGCCCTAAGTTTAAAGTTCAGAATTGCCTTGGAGATCTGATATACAGATACATTATTAGATCAGTGTTACTGAAACTGGTTCAAAAAAATTAAGAAAATGCTAATTAGGCAATTGGGTTGACCTATCAGGTACCTGCAGTTGGTTTAGTTTAGTTAGAAGAGTGTCTGGAATGATGGTATGGAATGCTGAACTAAAGTCTACAAAGAGGACCCTTGTGTAGGTCTTTGGAGATTCAGGATGTTGTAGAATGTAGTGCACAGCCATATTAACAGCATTATCTGTTGATCTATTTGTTCAGTATGCAAATTGCAAAGGGTCTAACAGCGGATCTGTGATAGTTTTCAAGTGGGACAGCACTAGCCTTTCAAAGGTTTTCATGACTACAGATGTTAAAGCAACTGGTCTGTAGTCATTCAGTTCTTTGATGGTGGGCTTCTTCGGCACTGGAATGATAGTAGAGCATTTGAAGCAAGAAGGAACATAGCACATCTCTAGTGATTTATTGAAGATACGGGTGAAGGTGGGAGCCAATTGGTCAACACAGACTTTTAAGGAAGAAGGAGTTATCTTGTCTGGGCCTGAAGCTTTTCCTGGCTTTTGTCTGTGAAATAGGTCTTGCACTTCCTTTTTTGTGATCATTAGGGTTTGTGAACCCAATGGGATGGGGTCAGTTGTTTTGTCTTATTAGGAAATATCTGCTATCCAGGATTTCTTCTACAACTAATTCTTTCAAAGATATTACTCTGTCCAGGTATGTTTACTCAAGGTTTTCAGCATGCTCAACCCTTTTCTTTCTTTTTATCACAATATTAGATTGCTCTGTCATCCATAACTGGTATTTTCTCCTTTAATAAATAAATAAAATAACAAGTTACCAAATTGAAATGACACAAAATGGCTCTGGAATTCATCCTGAAAGAAAAGGTGTCCCATCCCCTCCAAACTTTGGGATGGCATGCTGACCATCTTCCCTCTTTCCTATTTCCTTTTCTCCCAACTTTTCGTAGGAGCCACAAGGGTGAGAGACAGAAGCCATGGCTGCCAAGGGAACCCACCTGCTCTGGATGCTCTTTTCATTTGCTTGGATCGTCTTGGAGACAGAAGCTGACAGTTTTGAAACCTTCAAAAAGAGGAATTTAGATTATCCATAGACCATCCCTTTGAAAGTGTCAACTACTGTGACTACATGATGAGGTCTAGAAATATGACTGACATAAGAGTTAATACATTTATTCATGTCCCAGAAAAGCGTTTAAAAGATATTTGCCTTAAGACATACGTTGGTCCATGGACATCTATTGATACATTTCCAATTACTATTTGTTATAATATTGGTAAATATTTTGGTGTAAATGTAATTCACAGGATTATAACATTTTGTTGAAATGGATTGCCCATTGAATTGATAGCAGCGGTGGCTCCAGTGAATTTCTAAAGCCCTTTCTCTTGATAAAATTCTGCAACAAAGAGAAAGATAGACCAGGAATTATGCTTTGATGAATCAATTGCATTAGATCCAACCTGGTAGTTTTCAGAGAATCACATTTCCTTTCCAATTTTGGGGAATTCTTTCTGTCTTCTTTGTTCCTTGCCTTTTTCCCCTTATGATTTCAATTGTCCTATTTTGGGGGAGAGTTCTATCAGGCTTAATGGGTAGATGTGATTACCAAATGAAGGCTAAAGCCCCTCTATTGAAATGGTCTATAATAAAAGAATCTTGCAAGTCTCATTGTGCTGTTCCTCCTTCATTCTTTTCCACAGTTACCTGTGCAGTTGGAACTTGTTTTTTATTATGTACTTTATGTCATGTGATTGAAACTTTATTGAGGGGTAAAGGAAATACCCCCTTGACTATAATACAATAAATCTTTCTTTAAGCGTCCTATTATATTTTGTTCAGTCTTTTTTCAGACAACTGTTGGGGCTTATCATGAATGGGGAAGAGGGAATAACAAGAGTGGAGGAGGGGTGGCCAAGAAATTTGATCAGAATAAATACATTCACCTTCCGAGACTGAATATTTCTTCATCCGGATTGTTTCCTTTCTTGTTACAAACTTTTATTTTTTTCACTATCAGATATTATGAAGTCCTCTGTAAAGCCTGACCTATCCATACTGCAAAGAATCCGCTCCCATGAACTCCATGCAGAAATTAAAAGATGTCAAGAGCAAGGAGAGGCTGACTTATACATTAACTACCTTGCTGACTGTATCAAAAGTAAGACACACAACCCACATCCTAACAACCAACCTCACATCATCCAAAACTAGGCACACACACACCTAACTTCCTCAATACCAACCACTACTGAACTCAAATGCAAGCTATTAAACACAAGAAGCCTTGTAAATAAAATGCCTGAATTCCTCCTCTTACTAAATACAGCTGTATTTGACATCATATTTGTTTGTGAAACATGGCTAAATGCATCCCTCCCTGATTCCATTACCATAGTAAGAGACTATCATGTTTACTAGTCCGATCGTGAAATACGTAGAGGAGGTGGAGTTGCTATCTTCTATAAAAAGTCCCTAAATCTAAACATTATTCAAGTTACACAGGAACCTGTTCCTGAGACCATTATTTGCGAGCTGTCCTTAAATACCACATTTCGCTTCTCTGTATGTTACAGAGCCCCTGATTATGACATCATACATGTGAACAAGTTAACCTCACTACTAACGTGAGCAGCCTCCTGCCAACACCCTCTTATCTTTCTTGGTGGCCTCAATCTATCTCTTACTAATTGGATCCTGAATGAATGTACAACTGAACCCATACATGCAACCCTGCACAATGCTGTTACTAATTTCCACAATTGAAAAAAGATGTTGAGACTCTAGAAAGAGTGCAGAGAAGAGCAACAAAGATGATTAGGGGACTGGAGGCTAAAACATATGAAGAACGGTTGCAGGAACTGGGTATGTCTAGTTTAATGTCTATTTCTAAAAAAATTCTATTCTATTCTAGTTTAATGAAACGAAGGACTAGGGGAAACATGATAGCAGTGTTCCAATATCTCAGGGGTTACCACAAAGAAGAAGGAGTCAAGCTATTCTCCAAAGCACCTGAGGGTAGAACAAGAAGCAATGAGTGGAAACTAATCCAGGAGAGAAGGAGCTTAGAACTAAGGAGAAATTTCCTGACAGAACAATTAATAAGTGGAAGTTGTGAATGCTCCAACACTAGAAATTTTTAGAAGATGTTGGATAACCATTTGTCTGAAGTGATATAGGGTTTCCTGCCTGGGCAGTGGGTTGGACTAGAAGACTTCCAATTCTTTTGTTATTGTTTTGTTGTTGTTGTTGTTGTTATGTAATCTGGGACTGGATCAACAAGTAAATAACAACACTAGACTCAACAACTGTCTTGATCTCATCTTCTGCAACAGTTTAAACTCAATTTATGGACTACAAATAAAATAACCCTTTTCCAACAATGACCACAGCATGATTGACTTTTGTCTCAATTTAAGTCCTTATAAAAACCATCATAATGATGAGATTCCCATTTATAACTTTGAAAAAGCCAACTATGATACAATAGACACCGGCCTCTCATCTCTTGATTGGCAAATTCTATTCACTGGCTGCAATACTGCTGAAGACCATTACAACATTTTTTTGCTCGAAGTCAAAAGAGTCATTAAATTATATGTACCACTAAAACCAAGAAAAAGAAATTACCCATAACAATAAGAAAGTTCCAATTAAAAAAAAAAACCTCTTTGGTGAAAAAACAAAACTGCTTTGTTTTCAAAAAATGAAGTGGTGACATCTTTACTCTGATTTGCTATAGTCATCATGGAAATGCTTGGCACATAATCCTATGATGCTATCCATTTAGGACTAACAAGGCTAAGAATTAAAGCTTGTTGTCATTCTCAAGTCACATCAGATACAGCCAGAACGATCTCTGGGTGGATAATTGTTAGAAATTGTGTTTATATATAGCCCTACAGATTAAACAAAGTGTACAGTCACCTTGCGCCTTAACCATTTAACTGTAACATCAAACTCTCCTCAGAACAAAAGGACCATAGACTATATATGCGGGATGGCGAATACTGTCGCAGGTGGCACGCAGAGTCCTCTCTACTGGCACATGAACTGTTGTCCATCTCAGCTCCTCTGCTCATGTGTGTGCACGCTTCCTACCGGGCAGCTGATGTGCAGGAGATGAGTGCACATACACGGGGATCGCATGTGCATGCATGGGGGGGCAGGGATCATGCGTGCATGCGCGGGGGGTGGGGTAAGCACAGGGGTACGGTGCTCCCCCCACAGCCTGTTTTTGGGGAGGGAGGTTTTCTAGGCCCAAAATGGGACATGAGAGGGTGCAGTGCATTCCCACAGCCCATTTTTGGGCCCAGGGGACTGCAGGGAGGCCTACTAGCCCAAAACAGGACATGGGGGTGTGGCTTGTTCCCCACAGCCCGTTTCTGGGCTCAGGAGGCTGCAGGGAGGCCTTCTAAGCACAAAACAGAGGATGGGGTGGGTCTCACACACATTTGCAGGGGTGGGGGAGCATGGAGGGATCACGTGCCCATGGGGGAGTGGGGGGGTCATGAGGGGGACCCACATTGCATTATGGGTGCCGGCAATGTTGTGTGCATGTGCACAAATCTTTCACACACAAAGAGAAAAAGGTCAGCCTTTTTAATCATAGATTATATCAAACACTGCTGTCTACTGGCTGAACACTTCTGTAGTTGTTGCAATAGAGAATACATTCACATACGTTTTCCAACACTCCCACTCTACAACTATTCCTTATATTAGTCCCATTTCAGATCTCAGTTCTATAAAAAATTTTCTTATGATTTTTCTTGTCCTTAAAATACTAAATATAGATCAAGATCCCTAGCTTATAATGTAACCCACAGTTTTTCAGACTTGTTAACTTTAAGATGTGTGGTCTTTAATTCCCAGAATTTACCAGCCAACATGGCAATTGAAGGCCACATATTTTAAGATGGAAGAGGAAAATGTTTAAGAGGAATGAAAGGGTGAAGAACCACAGACAAACATGGACTATACTATTCAAGAAAAGGGTTAGAAGTGAATACACCAACAGAGAAAAAAAAATATCTTGAAGTCCAAACTTAGTGGAAGAAATACCATCAAGAAAATAAACACCTAGGAAATTCTGGTCATTAGATACTCAATTAGAATAGTGGACTGAACTCAACCAAAACTAAGAGCCCTGGATAAAAGGACTAGAAAAATAATGACAGTGAATCATCAAGAGGGAGAAAATAAGTGCGTAATTAATGAATTTTGAAATATGAAAATTAAATAGAAGGTTGACTAATGAGTATAGTAATAGCACTAAAAATAGCAGTAGCACTTGGACTTAGAGTATACACCATTTCATAGTGCTTCGCAACAGGGATCTCCAACCTTGGTCCCTTAAGACTTTAAGACAGTAGGCAGAATTAGCCTGCAATACTGCCTTCTAACCACTGTGCACCATCCTCTTAAGTGTTAGGTATCCTTAATGTATATAATTAACAGACCCAAAAGTTGATTTAAGAATTCAGAGAACATTTTAGTTAAGACTACTATGCTAATTCTCAATGACAGCCTTCAAAGTAATGTATAAGCAGGAGACCCTATACCAATGATGGCAAACCTTTTAGGCAACAAGTGTCCAAACTGAAAGGTGTGGCACAAGCAAACATGTGCATGCATGGACAGGTATGAATGTGTGCATGTGCGGACGTGAGCAGCGAGACCCAGAGACCAGCTGGCTGGCGGAAGGCGGGGCATCCCAGCACCTGCAATCCTGAAATAGCTAAGATCTTTTTCTTTTGTGAGCTTCTGTTTCGTCTTTTTCAGGGAAACAGAAGCTCATGAAAGAAATGTCATAGAGGTCTGACCTGAGCAATAGCGCACATGGCAGCAGAGAGGACTCTGCATGCCACCTCTGGCACGCGTGCCATAGGTTCGCCGTCACGGCTATATGTATTCCCCCAAGAGTTTATCAAGAAACGTTTACAGAAGTGATAAACTGGGCTTATCCCTTCATAATGATGTGAAAAGGAATCAGAAACATCAGGAAATCCACTAATTCTTTGCATTGCCACTGACTCTGTTCAAAGTGTTTGGAACTCCCTAGGTTTAAAGTACCAAAGTGCCTTGTGCATCTGACTCAAATATTCTATTTGAAGTCACGCTGCCTGAAAGTGAATGATTGCTTCAAGGTTTAAGAAAGTGCTAGTCAAAAGTTGGATTGACCCATGAATAGATTTTCCAAACTAGACTTGTATGTATAATGGGGGGGGGGTCAATGCAGGATGCATTATGCACAGGCCACACACATCCCAGCTCTGCAAAGGTGAAAAATGTTGCAAACATCACATGATGGCAATGTGACACCACGAGTTTGACACGTATGGTATAGAACATAGTAGTAGAGGTATTTCTTTCGTCCTATTTCTGGACAGTAAATTTATTTTTGAATGATCTTACCATTTTAAAGTTTGTAATAGTTGTAATATTAAATTTCAATTCAAAATTGCAATTCTGAATTGTAAACTGCCCAGAATCAGTGACTGAGATAGGTGTCTATAGAACTTTAATAAATCAATAAAAATTCAGTCTGATGCAGAGCAGATTATATCAACTTGTTGCATATATTGGCTCAGTACCAAAAGGGCTCCGAGGAACCCAATCAGTAATCAAGAATCAAGAAGGCTTGGAACATTAGGAGCTCTCTGAAAATACATTTGCTTCTTTCTATTGTTCTGTCTGAATCTGAATCTTTGCCATCATTGTTGAGATAGCTGCTCAGTTGTTTGTTGAATCTGGAACAATGGTTGGTTCTGTTCAATAACTCTGATGCATTGAATGATCCATTGAACATTATTGAACAGAAGCTGCAAAAGAAAAAAAATAACAATTGAAGGGAGAAGTTTCTAAGAGTTCTGGTTAGCAAGATTTATGACAATTAACAACAACAACAACAAAAAAAACACTTTTAAATAACACCAGAAAAATTCTGCAGACAAAAGGATTGTAACAAGAGTAACCAACCCTAATCTATCCCAACTTTAACTGTGCAACTAGTCCACTGAGAACTACTAATAGCCGATATGCTAGGCATCCCTATATTATTAGATTTAATGAATAGTATAGGACGTTGGCTGAGGAACGAGATTATATTTCATGAGTTACAAAGAAAAATTTTATCCATACAAAATGGCTTCAAATGCCAAAGTTCAAGCAAATAAAAAAAAAAAACATTTAAAAATGTTATTCTATTTTCGTAGACATAGAAAAGTTTTATTTCCTTAAGAATAAAAGGAAGTTGTTATTCTCTGTTGGAAAGTTGGATGGTGCATAACAATGCCGCTAAGTTTTTTTTTTTTATTCAAAAAGTTTTATAGAAAAATTTTTCCCCCTTTCCCCCCCCTCCCCTCCCCCCTCCCTTAACAACCCCCCCCCCCCGACTTCCCGGAACGAGCACAAGGTATAGTTAAAAATAAAACAAACATATGCTAAAAAAAATTTCGTCCCAACTTAATTATACCCCTACAATCATCAATTCCTAACTTCCCCTGAAAACAATCAAAAATAATACATCATAATCATTCAAAAACAGTCTGATAACTCTTAGTCTGATATCTACTTTGAATATAGTCAATCCATTTTTCCCATTCCTTTAAGTATCTTTCTTGCATATTGTTTTTCAAAAAGGCTGTTATCTTCGCCATCTCAGCCAAATTGGCAACTTTCAATATCCATTCTTCTATTGTAGGTACTTCTTTTTTCTTCCAGTATTGTCCTATTAGTAATCTTGCTGCTGTTATTAAATTTAAAATCAAATTAGTCTCAATTACTGTACAGTCCGTGATAATTCCCAACAAAAAAATTGCGGCAGGAACTTTATCTTCTTTTTCAAAACATTTTGTAAAATCCACCAAATTTTTATCCAAAAGGCCTTTATATTCTTACAAGTCCACCAAATATGAAAATATGTAGCATCATCACAATTGCATCTCCAACATTTTGCTTGCTTATCTGGGTACATACACGATAATTTCTTAGGATCTAAGTGCCGTCTATAAAACATTTTATAAAAATTTTCCCTCAGATTCTGTGCCTGCATGAATTTAACATTTCTAACCCAATTTTTTTCCCAAGTTTCCAATAATATTGGCTCCTGAAAATTTTGTGCCCACTTTATCATACAGTCCTTTACCAAGTCCCTTTCAGAATCTATTTCAAGTAACACATTATACAATCTCTTTATATGCTCCTGAGACTGATTTCTAATTTGCTTTACCAAATTTCCCTCGTTCTGCTCTATACCAATTTTCTGATCTTCTTTCCATCTAGCACGTAGTTGCTCATATTGAAACCAAGTATAATTTTTCCCTTCTTCTTTTAGTATGTGCAGCGATTTTAATTGCAAGTTACCTCTTTCAGTATACAAAAGATCTTTATACGTAATCATTTCCTGATTCTGTTCTATATTTATATTCTCTATTGTATGTCTAGGACTTGCCCATAGAGGAACCTTATAATTTAGTTTGTAAAAGTATTTTTTCCAAACACGCAGAAGAGCAATTCTTAACACATGATTTTTAAAGGCCTTATCCACTTTTTTATCATAAATTAAATATGCATGCCATCCATATAGCAAGTCATAACCTTCTATATTCAAAATTCTTTCCTCCGTTAAATGCCGCTAAGTTTTAATTTGATCTAAAACAGGGGTCTCCAACCTTGGCAACTTTAAGACTTGTGACTTCAACTCCACAAGTCTTAAAGTTGCTACGGTTGGAGACCCCTGATCTAAAAGATTAGCAGCCTGCCAATCCTCTCCTACTCTTTCTAAAGAATCCAACATCTGGTAAACTCAAAGCAGAATTGATCATGAAAGACTGACTATGATGGCTGAAACATGTGGTTAGGGACTATCAACAGTGGGTTTCACATTATGTTACTACAGGTTTGCTGTATGTGCACCTGGTTCACAGGCCCGGCTGCCTTCCGTGCACATGCCCGGCAGAGGTGGGTTTCAGCAGGTTCTGACCAATTCTGGAGAACCAGTAGCAGAAATTTTGAGTAGTTCGGAGAACCGGTAGTAAAAATTCTGGCCCCGCCATCATCTATTCTCTGCCTCCCAAGTCCCAGCTGATCGGGAGGAAATGGGGATTTTGCAGTAACCTTCCCCTGGATTGGAGATGGAATGGAGATTTTACAGTATCCTTCTCCTGCCACGCCCACCAAGCTACGCCCACAGAACCAGTAGTAAAAAAATTCAAAATCCACCACTGATACCCGGCCTTCCATGCACGCGCTTTGCTCTTGCACACACCTTCTGTGTGTGCACCCACCTCAAAAACGTGCCTAAATAGGATGGCATATAGCTGGGGCAGGTGGGTGAGCCAATCTGCAATTTCTGCTATTGGTTCGGGCGAACTGGTCTTAACTGGCTGAATACCACCTCTGGGCAATGAAGTTTGACAGTGGCAAGGCCACTGCTCTGTTGACCACACTACTGTGTGGTCAATAGAGCAGTATCTTGAAGGAAAGACCCAAAGGAAGAAAAAAGGGAAGCACAGTTGCATGCAATTTTCTCGAGCACCTTATTCTTCCACAGCCTCAATGATTAAAAAAAAAATCTACATTTGTCTATGTCATTGCTCATAGTGTGACCAACTCTATGCATGGTCACTCATGCCCTTGTCACTTCCCGCTTGGATTACTGCTATGCTCTCTACATGGGGCTCCCCTTGAAGAGCACCAGAAGGCTCCAGCTGGTCCAGAATGTGGCTGCGCGGGTAATAGAGGGAGCAACACGTTGCTCCCATGTAACACCTCTCCTGTGCAAGCTGCACTGGTTGCCGGTGGTCTTCCGGGTGCAGTTCAAGGTGTTGGTGATCACCTTTAAAGCGCTCCATGACATAGGACCGGGTTATTTACGAGACCGCCTACTGCCACCAATAGCCTCCTCCTCCAAACAATGTCAACTGGCGGCCCCCAGGGGGAGGGCCTTCTCTGTGGGGGCTCCTGCTCTTTGGAATGAGCTGCTTCCGGGGTTGCTGCAACTCCCTGACCTCCAGCCCTTCAAACGCGAGCTTAAGACCTTTTTATTTCGCCGTGTGGGCCTGGCCTAACATAATTTTAAATGTGGGGGTTTTATTAGGGTTTTATCATAGTTTTAACTTATTTGGCCATATTAGAATCAGATTTTTAAAATGTTTTAATTTTTGTCTATGTTGTTTTATTCTGGCTGTAAACCGCCCTGAGTCCTTCAGGAGAAGGGCGGTATATAAATCAAATTAATAAATAAATAAATAACCGTTCAGCTCTTGGAGAGAGAAAAAGGAAAATAATAATAATAAAAGAATTGTCTCTGGCTGCAAAAATATTTTTCACATCTCACATAGCTTTCTATGCACAAGGCCCTTTAATTTTGTTTAACTTTCTTTTTTAATTGATTAAATACAAGCCATTTTGCATGATTGCGATACCATTCCCCCCCCCCACCCAATTGATGCAATCTTATCTGAAATCAACTTGTTCCTCAGTCTTTGTCTACCCTTGGGCCACGTATTCAGTAAGCTTCATAAAGAGATGTCTTGAAGACAAATTTGTTAGTAATGCTCTGTAGACTAAATGTAAAGTGAGATTAAGTTAAGATTATTACATTCTACCAGCCTCCAGAATTCTTCTGTTGTTACTTTTATGATGTTTTTTTTTGCCTTCATAAATCATGCTAATTAGAGGTCTAAAATCTCTGGGTAGCACCATTTCTTTCTTGAATTATTTATTACTTTTGTAACTGAAGCCAGAAAACTCTGTCCCATCCTTGAATCTAAAGCAACTGTGGTGCCAGATAACACCAAATAAATGGCAGGCATTACAATAACATGGCATTATTACAAGGGAAAGAATCTGTTCTGTAAACAACAATGGAACAAAGCAGATGTACTTTCAGAGAACTGCAAATATTTACAGAATTACTAATTTATTTATGAACTTTTTATCTCCTCTTATTTCTTTTGGCAACTACGTGAAGTGCAGGGCCAGTATATACAATACACCTTACATTTTAGAACAATACATGACTCTTGAGTCATATTTAGAACTGTTTTCTATACCTTAAAAACACCAGTATGGCAAAAATCCTGGATCTCTCCATAGGTCAATGCCCAACAGATAGCAAGTCCTTTCTTCAGTTTTGCAGCAAATATTCACATTCATGGAAACCTGCTCAAAGGAACCTTTTCAAGTAAGTCACTAGTTCAATTCATTCGTGTCCAGTTTGTTGTCCAGTATATTAATTTTTTTTTCAGTTCAACTTCCAAAATGGAAGTTGACAAACTTTCTGGCTTCCAGAGGGTCTCCAGGGGGGATCAGGAAGGCTGTTTTTGCCCCTCCCCCAGGCTCCTAGAAAGGCTCTGAAGCCTGGGCAGAGCAAAAAATGGGACTAAAGGGCCCACTGTGCCAAAAGCGGGGGGGGCCGTGGAGGTGTCAAGTGCGCATGCGGGGGAGTGGAGCGCATAGAATAATGGGTGTGGGCACAAGCTCACACACACACACCCGCTTCCCCCCCCTCCGCTTTTGGCACACGATGGCAAAAAGGTCACTGATCTATAATAATCTTCCTGAAAACCTAAATAGACACAAGTAACTTTGTATAAATTAAATAAAATATTTTTATTTGTCCCATTTGATGACTATTTAGAAATTGTTGGACCCTTTATATCAAGGCTTTGAATTGCACCAGGTCATCAGATAATTTTTTGAATTTGAAATTCGAGATGTGAGATTAGGAACAGTGCTTCGGGTACTATGAAGACAGAGGGGAGAAAGTTAATATTTGACAGATGAAAAGGGAAGGATATCCTGTACAGCATATCTACCTCCAACACTCCAGAACAGAATAATGACCAACATTTGTTCCTAAGGAAATATAACCTTTCTATTCCTAAGAAAGTGACGAATAGGTCTTTATGTTGATTAACTTGTTTGAAGTGTGACATTATTCTTTCCTTATACTTTCCATTTCTTTCTTTCCATTTCTTTCCTATGATGCCACAAAGCCCTTTCCATATCTGTATATAAGCCAACATCAAAAACACTCAAGCAGAAAACTTTCAGCCTATTACCTGAAGAGATCTTTGGTACCTTGCGGTAAGTAAAAAGTTTTACTTTTGTTCAAAGTTGAAACTATCCACAACTTTGCAGCGAAGGGATAATATGTGTGAGGCATGAGAAGAATAGTGTAGATTGTTCAATTAAATTCCAGAGGGAGGAGACTTAAATGTTAGGAAGTTAGCTGAGAATAGATCAGGGCTACAAGTGGCAAAAATATGGAGAAAATATGCATGAAGAGACACCAGGTTAGAACCTTATTTGGCCCTCAATAGTCTCCATTTTAAATATTTAAATGTTTAGATAACTGTTCAAATATTTCAAAAGACAATCACTTTTGAATATGAGTTTCATTCTTGAATCTACCTGTCTCTAGAGGTCTAATTCTAATTCATTCTCATTCTGCTTTGTCTTACTAGGAAACATCTGCTATCCAGGATTTCTCCCACAAACAATTCTGTCAAAAATATCACTCTGCCCAGGTATATATTTCTTGTATCTCATCCTTCTGTGATCACAGGATACTTGGTAGACTGAACTGTTTCCATTTTTATCACAATATCTATTTGTATTATCCTTCATATCTCCCATATTTTCCTTGAATAAGTAACATAGGCTAAAACCTTCAGATATCAAAAAGGTCACCAACTCCCAGGTTAATCTGAAGGAATGAAATCAGGAGTGGGTTCTACTTACCTTTACTACTGGTTCGCATCGTGTCCACAAGCACATGAGCAGATGTGCAGATTGCTTTTGATGATGTTCAGGTCAGTGGGCGGAGACTCCTGCCGGTTTTACTACTGGTTCTATAGAATTGGTCCAAACCGGGGACAACCCACCACTGAATGAAATGGTTCTGGAATTCATCTTGAAAAAAAGGTGTCCCGTCCCATCTCCTTCAAGCCCTGGGGAAGCCCTCTTCACTGTTTCCTATTTCCTTCTCTCCCATCTCTTCACAGGAGCTACAAAAGGAGAGAGAGAAGCTATGGCTGCCAAGGGAATCTACCTACTCTGGATGCTTTTTTCAGTTGCTTCGATCGTCTTGGAGACAGAAGCTGGCAATATTGAAGAATTCAAACAGAAGCATGTAGATTATCCAGTGACAGTTTCTGCAGATTATTGTAAAAATATAATGACCTCCAGGGGCCATTATGAAGCTAATATATTTATCCATCTCTCAGATGCCGATTTAAAACGTATTTGCCCCAATAGATATACTGGGAAACATGTCTCAGAAAATCCTGTCCAATATACTTATTGTTCAAAGATTTTTGATCGTTTTTCTGGTGTTCGTAGTTCTCGCAAGATAGTTATTCGTTGTCAGAATGGGTTGCCCGTTGAAATTGATTCACTTTTTTCTGGTCAGACCCATATTTGATCGAGACCCTTTTTGTGACAATGTTCTGCCATAGAGAGAGAGGTTGACTGGGAATTGTGGGTTGCTCTAATGTTGCTTTAAAGCAGGGGTCCTCAAACTTGGCAGCTTTAAGACTTGTGGACTTCAACTCCCAGAATTCCCCAGCCAGCATAGTTGGAAATTGAAGTCCACAAGTCTTAAAGCTGCCAAGTTTGAGGACCTCTGCCTTAAAACCAACCTACTTTTCATAAGAGTCACATTTCCCTTCAATTCTTTTGGGTTTCACTCTATCTTCTTTGTTCCTGGCTGTTGTTCTTGTATGATTTTTTTCTTTTAATTTACATTTATATCCCGCCCTTCTCCAAAGACTCAGGGCGGCTTACAGTGTATAAGGCAATTAATGCAGTTCCAACCATCCCATTTCTAGAAGAGCATCTGTCAGCCCTAATGGGTGGGCCTGGCCAGGAAATGTACCCCACGAGAAGGCTGAAGCTACTTGATTAAAATTAGTTATTATAAAAGACTCTTACAACTCTGATTGTGCTGCATCTCATTCTTTGACATTGTAGTTTGTGGAATTTGAACATGTTCTTTATTGTCTAGTTTATGTACTGTGATTGATCCTTTATTGCTTGGGAGATAGATATAGTAATCAATACAATAAATCTTTCTTTTAGCATCCTATTATATTTTGTTTAGACTTTTATTCAGAGAAATCCTGGAGCTGAACATACAGGTGGTAGCTAGGAGATGGGGAAAGAAAAGTGGCCAAGAATTTTATCTCGGTGAATCAGAATAAACATTAGTTTTCTTCGTGAAACTAAATATTTCTATTATAGCATTGTTTTCCTTCTTCCTATGAATGTATATATATTTTGCCCAACTCCAATATTCTGAAGTGCTCTCTAAACCTTGAGTTAGCCATGGTATAAATCCAAATGCAGCATCTTTCCCATGAGAACTCTCTTTCCTTCCCACATTTGGCTCTTGCTCTTCTGTCACTGGGGATATTGTCATTTAAAAAAAACGAAAAACTTCTGGACACTTCAGTGTTCATCCTGCTACTTTAGATGATTATTAAACAATAAAAATTAAAGAAAAAATGTCTGTGCGTCTTATACAGAGAATGTTGCCAAAATCCTGCCTACCCATTGGCCCCCACTCTTCAACCATTTTCAGTCTCCACATGTCATGTTTTTGGCCTCTGCACACTCCATTTTGGACCCATTCCAGGCTGTGGGGATTGCCACAGCACACCGCTGCCGATCACTGCCTCCATGCGTTGTGTTTTTGGCCTCCACATGAATAGAATAGAATAGAATAGAATAGAATAGAATAGAATAGAATAGAATAGAATTTTTTATTGGCCAAGTGTGATTGGACACACAAGGAATTTGTCTTGGTGCATATGCTCTCAGTGTACATAAAAGAAAAGATACGTTCATCAAGGTACAACATTTACAACACAACTGATGATCAATATATCAATATAAATCATAAGGATTGCCAGCAACAAGTTATAGTCATACAGTCATAAGTGGAAAGAGATTGGTGATGGGAACTATGAAACGATTAATAGTAGTGCAGATTCAGTAAATAGTCTGACAGTGTTGAGGGAATTATTTGTTTAGCAGAGTGATGTCGCGTTTTTGGCCTCCGCACACCCCATTTTCAGCCAGTTCAAGGCAGTTGGTGGTGGTGGGGATCCCCGATGCCTGGAATGGGCTGAAAACGAAACACGCAGAGGCTGAAAACGCAATGTGCAGAGGTGGCAATCGGTGGCAATGTGCTGTGGTGATCCCAGCAGCCTGGAATGGGTCTAAAACAGAGTGTGCAGAGGCCAAAATCATGAAGCACAGAGGCCAAAAATGTGATGCGCAAAAGCCAAAAATGTGATGCACGGAGGTGGCGATGGTCTGTGGCGATCCCTGCAGCCTGGAACAACTGATTGGTGGTATTCTGGGAGGTCGATCCAACCAACTGCCAATTATCTCCTCATGCTGAATTAGGCTTCTATAACATGCTGAAGCTGACCAGGCTGTTTGCTGTTTGCTGCAAGCACACTAGCTAGATGAATACTAATGCTGGTAGGCAGAGGTAGAATTTTTTTTCTTGTTTTCCTCCACAAAAACTAATGTGAATCTTATACTCTGAAAAATACGATACTTGGAAATTGTAATACACCATTTAGGAATGAAATTTGCTACTTTTCCTAAGAAATTTAGAAAATAAAATGAATAACAGTTCATGACCTGAAAAGTTTTTATGGGAAGGGAATATCTGTGCCTCTTCAGGTGTTCAAAACACACCTGGATGGTTTCTAAGGAAAATGGGATTAATTCTTATTTGGAGTTGTATTTCTCCAAGTAACAGATGTGGGTAGTAGTGTTATTCTATTCATTTGCTAGAAATATAATCTACATCTTGATTAAAACTAAACAGAGCTACATGAAGTAATCCTTTTGGCAATAAAGCCATAATAAAATGGATAGGGTGACTTTTGCATTGGTAAATTAAAATTCCAACTTTTGTCCTGAAGTCGACTAATAGCATCTGCCTCTTTCCCTTTCTGTAGGGACATGGTGGCTCAGTGGCTAAGACGCTGAGTTTATCAATTGAAAAGTCGGCACTTCAGCAGTTTGAATCCCTAGTGCTGTGTAACAGGGTGAGCTCCCATTACTTGCCCCAGCTTCTGCCAACCTAGCAGTTCAAAAGCACATAAAAATGCAAGTAGAAAAATAGGAACCACCTTTGGTAGGAAGGTAAGAGCGTTCCGTGAGCCTTTGGCATTCAGTCATGCTGGCCACATGACCACGGAGACATCTTTGGAGAGCACTGGCTCTTCGGCTTTGAAATAGACATGAGCACTGTCCTAGAGTTGGGAATGACTAGCACATATGTGCAAGAGGAACCTTTACCTTTATCTTTCTGAGTTCTCTCAGACCTCTTATTCTCTGCCAGATTGACAAGGTAGACCAGATAGGAAACACAACTAGATGAGCCAATTTTACTCTATTGAAAAAGTATGTTAACAGAATTTTGCAGTCTGAAAGTACTTCTCTTCATCTATCACCTTTTAACTCAAAACTAGGGAGGGTTTCTTCTGAGTATCTTGCCTCAGGTCTATTCTGAGCCTGGTTAAGCTGCCTTTATCTGACTCCTTCCTTGGTTGCATCTCATTATCTTATCCCCCAATATCATTCCTACATTCAATTACATCTTCTGTTTCCCATAGGTAAAGGTTCTCCTTGCACATATGTGCTAGTCGTTCCTGACTCTAGGGGGCGGTGCTCATCTCCATTTCAAAGCCAAAGAGCCAGTGCTGTCTGAAGACGTCTCCATGGTCATGTGGCTGGCATGACTAAACACCAGAGGCGCATGGAACGCTGTTACCTTCCCACCAAAGGTAGTCCCTAATAAAAGCTGGTCGTTATTCTCTCTTGGAATTATGCAATATTTTAAACATCCTGGAATACAAGGTATCCTTCCATTTTCATTTGCCAAATCCTAACTTTCTTTCCTATGCCTTCACAGAGCCTGAAACACTGTCCTTAAATTCTTGTGTAAGCCATCAATCCACGCTGATTGTTTCTGCAGAAGTTCAAGCAATGATAGATGATTGATAGATCAATAGATAGATAGATAGATAGATAGATAGATAGATAGATAGATAGATAGATAGATAGATAGATGGATGATAGATAGATAGATGATAGATAATGAAGATAGATATAGATAGATGATGATAAATAGATAGTACATAAAAGAAAAGATATCTTCATCAAGGTACAACACTTAATGATAGTCATAGGGTACAAATTTAACACTTAATGATACAACACTTAATGATAGTCATAGGCTACAATTAAGCAATCAGGAAACAATCAATTACAGTATAAATCGCAAGGATACAAGCAACAAAGTTACAGTCATAAGTGGAAGGATATATTCAGTTCTGATTCTGGAATTGGAATTTCCTTTCCTATGCCTTCATAGAGCCTGAAGCACTGTCCTTAAACTCTTGTGTAAGCCATCAATCCATGTGGATTATTTCTGTAGAAGTTCAAGTAATGATAGATGATAGATAGATAGATAGATAGATAGATAGATAGATAGATAGATAGATAGATAGATAGATAGATAGATAGATAGATAGATAATTTGATCGTGCTTTTCAAACTTTTGATGTAAAACATCCAACTATTTCTAAACAGGAATCAAATGAATATATTTTATAAGTATATTTTATTTAATTATCCAAAGTTACATGTGCCTTTGAAGGAAGATTCTCATATAGGATTTCTGTAACAGTTATAAAGGAAACTCTTATGACTGCTGCCCTGTGAGAAATTTTGAGTAAGCTTGTCCAGGAGCTGCTGCCTGCATGCACAGGGCTGGCTTCCACAAAGCCTAGTAAGACCCAGGAGAGGACTGCAGTCTCTCAACCGCCAGCTGATTGAGGCAGAGACCCAGTCCATAAGTTTAGCTTCCTTCTTTTGTGAAATGCCACCAGTGAACTGAGGTTCCTCTCTGGCATTTCAAGTCATTGGAGCTTCTCATGGCCAAGTGCCTAGGCTTTTATGGAAGCCTCTTGGACATGAGCCACAGAAGCACAGCGGTTAGAGTACAATACTGCAGCCTACTTCTGCTGACTGCCTGCTACCTGCAATTTGGCAGTTCAGATTTCACCAGGCTCAAAGTTGACTCAGCCTTCCATCCTTCCGAGTAAAATGAAGACCCAAATTTTGGGAGGCAATATGCTGACTCTGTAGACTGCTTAGAAGGGGCTGTAAAGCACTGTAAAGCAGTATGTAAGTCTATATAAGTATATTGCTAAGTGCTGTTGAATGCGTCACTGGGTTATAATCTTCTCTCCTTCAGGGTCACCCCTCCTCTCTCTTGCTAGCCCTCCCCCTCTGTATGATCAGGTCTAAGATTTGTCTATAAAATGATTGAGGATAATATAACAGAATGCTTAAAGAAAGATTCATTGTTTTATATTCATTTAGCTATTTCCATTACCCATGCATTAAAGGATCAATCACATCATAGTAAAGGTAAAGGTTCCCCTCGCATATATGTGATAGTTGTTCCTGGCTCTAGGGGGCGGTGCTCATCTCCATTTCAAAGCTGAAGAGCCAGCACTGTCCGAAGACATCTCCGTGGTCATGTGGATGGCATGACTAAATGCCAAAGGTGCACGGAACGCTGTTACCTTCCCACCAAAGGTGGTCCCTATTTTTTTACTTGCATTTTTATGTGCTTTCGAACTGCTAGGTTGGCAGAAGCTGGGACAAGTAACGGGAGCTCACCCTGCTATGTGGCACTAGGGATTCAAACTGCTGAACTGCCGACCTTTTGATCGACAAGCTGAGCATCTTAGCCACTGAGCCATCACATCCCTTATCACTTCATATAACTAGGTAATAAAGAACAAGTTCAAATTGCACAAGCTACAATGTAGAACAACAAATGAGCTACAGCACAATCATATTTGCAAAATTATTTTATTACAGCTAACTTCAATACAGTAGTTTTACCCTTCAGGTGCAGTTAATTTTATAAGGGCTCACAAATGGGATGATTAAACTGCATTAATTATAAAAGAAAGGTAGCCAGGAACAAAGCAGTGGAAAACCCAAAATAATGAAAATATGATTCTCCAAAAAAATATCAGGTTGGCTTTAAGGCAATGATACAGCAAAACACAGTTTTCAGTCTATCCCTCTATCTATTACAGAACACTGACAAGAAAAGGGCCTTGATCAATTCAACACCTATCCTGAATTAATTGCTCTGAACTCAATTGGCAAACCATTCAAACAATAAATAGTAATAATACCAGTGGAACGATAACCAGAAAATGCATCCAAAATGTAACAACAATAAGTATAGAGAACAGGATTGTCAGAATTCCATTGACCAATATATCGCTTAGGGCAAATGTTTCTTAAATCATTTTCTGTGACATGGATATATGTGTTATATCTTAAATAGGTGTGATGTCTGGACTCCATCATGTATTTACAATAGCTGTAAGTATTTGGAGCATCTGTTATTGGATAATCAACATGCTTCCGTTTGAATTCTTCAAAACTATCAGCTTCTGCCTCCAAGACTATCCAAGTAACTGAAATGAGCATCCAGAGTAGGTGGCTTCCCTTGGCAGCCATGTTTTCTCTCCCCCTTGTGACTCCTACAAAGAGGTGGGAGAGAAGAAAATAGGAAACAGTGAAAAGGGTTAAGGTGCCATCCCAAAACTTGAAGGGGATGGGATGGGATCTCTTTTATTTCAGGGTGAATTCCAGAACCATTTCAAGTCATTTTTTCCCTCAGGGAGTTAGGTGATCTTTTTATAATGTAAAAAGTCAACACCTAACCCCCAGAAGAATGAAATATTTTGGGAAATATTAAAAAGGCAGAATATTATATTTCGCTAAATGAGAAATGGAGAAACATGTTTTTAGAGGCAGGAAGCAGCCCCAGTCTCCCTGCCCCCAAGCAGAAACTGAGGAGGCCAGCTTTTAGAAATGCAGATTTGGAAATCCATTCAGAAAGACTGGGTCAAGACAGAAACTCAGATAAGCAACAAACAAAAGGTTGACAAAATTAGCTCAGACAAACACATAGGATTTGCATTTCTTCTTTTGCCTATAGAGTCAGCTATGACCCCTACATAACCCCTCCATGACACCATAGGAATCTGACAACAACCAATTGAACATTAAAGGACATATTCTTGCACAAGAACAGGAAGCTCAAATACAAAGCCCAAAAAAGGTATAAAAACCCACATACTCTCAACTCCATTTTGTCAGCTGCACCAGAACCACAAATCCTGGTCGTGGGTCTGTTCATGAATAAATGGACCCTCTTTCCAATCAGCCTCCAGTCTCTATTTTACTCCCAGTGTCTTTCTCCCAGATTGGAACTGGACCTAGATTTTTCTTCCAACAATAACTATGTTTGACTCTTTTTACATTGTTTATTAAAGAAAATAATGTCAGCAATGAAATATAATGCATTCAGATATTCTGAGAAAAAAGGGAAAAGGATGAGCATGTTGCATAGGGAGTTGCCACAGCAGCTTGAGATACAAGAAAGATATCAGAGTAGAATGAGAACTTTGACAGAATTAGTTGTAGAAGACATTCTGCATAGTAGTTATTTCCTAATAAGAGAAAACAGAATTAGGATTAGCATTTGGTCCCCCTGACATATTCAAAAGGGATTATCCTATTAAAAATGGCTCTGAAATATTTGAACACCCTTCACTTTATCCTGTTTTAAAATAGAGAATATCCGGCTTTAATGTTCATACATTTTTCTATAATGATTTGCTTTTCTAAATTTCATCCTTTTTTTCAATATGTCTTTTTCCCGTTCATCTGTTGCCTTCAATCTTAACCCATCAGTCAAACAGGACTCACCATGTTTCAAAGTGATTCCTTCCATCATTGAATTGTATTGTGGCAGGAATATTTCTTAACATTAAATTAAAAGTTATTTTCAAATGCCTGAATGCCATTATTTAATATCATCCTGTTGGGGAATCATAAAAACTCTCCTTCCTTGAAATCTGTTTATGTAATTGAAGAATCCAATCCTGTTCTTCTGAAGCTTTTCTTGGTAATCAATACCCACTCCACCAACTTTAATTCCAGTCCTGGTTCTCTTCTAATTCGTATGAATCTTATGTGGAAAGCAGAGCTGAATATCACAGGAACCACAAATGATGGGCCTAGGGGGTGGGTTGCTGGAGATTTGCAGGAGTTCGGGAGAACCTCTAGCTATGATTCTGTGAAGTTTGGAGAATCCCCAAATCGCACTCCTGGCTGGCCTCACCCCGTCTCGCCCATTCCTCCCCTCCCAGGAGTCTCCACGTGGCCCATTTTGGATGCAGGAAAGTGCAGGGTGTGTGTGGAGGCTCGGGGAAATACAAAAACAGGCCTACCGGAAGTTTGGGAAGGCTGGAAACAGGCCTGTTTCCACCCTCCAGAGGGCCTTTAGAGCCTTGGGAGGACATTTTTGCCCTCCCAAAGGCTCGAGGAAAGCCTCCAAAGCCCTGGGAGGGCAAAGTTGCCCCCCCACCATGGTGTTGGAGGCCAAGTAGGCCATGCCCACTATGGCCATGTACACTCAGCAACCACGCAGAGAACCCCCTGCTAAAATTTTTGAAGCTTACCCCTTGATGGGCCCGCAAGTGAAATACATCTGTCAATTTTTTCATCTGCTGAAGATATAATCTATATCTTTAGTAAAACTAAATAGAGATACCCCAAGTTCTCCCTTTGGCAAGAAGGCCATAACAGTAACTATACAAAGATACTTGCATCGGTAGATTAAAATCCCCAAAACTCTCCCACAGGTACTTTTTCAAGAGGCAATTGCAAGAAGCTTCTTCAGCTCTGACTGGATGGTAGGGAATGGAAGCGGTGAAGAAGCTTCTTGGATGAGAAGCAAAACATCTTCAAAGAAAAACCAAAAAGTCCAGTTGCCTCTTGGGAAAAAAAGCACCTTTGGGACAACCATAACCTGGATGACTGAGAATCTCTGTAGACCCCAGAACTGTCCTAAACTCCTGCAAGTCAAGGAATAGTAGCTGCCATTTTCCCTTTCTAACCCTCTCCCAGACCCGTTATTCTCTGTCAGCCTTATGAGGTAGATCAGACTAGAAAACAACCAGATGAGCTAACACTACAAATCGTCCTCAACTTACAAGTTGTTTAGTGACCATTCAAAGTTACATGGAAAAGAAGTGATGTATGACCATTTTTCACATTTACGACCATTGCAGCATCCATATGGTCATATGATCAAAATTCGGATGCTTGACAACTGGCATGTATTTATAACGAATGCAGTGTCCCAAGGTCATGCGATCACCTTTTGTGACCTTCTGACACGCAAAGTCTGGAAAATCCAGATTAATTTAACAACCGTGTTAATAATTTAACAACTGCGGTGGCTCAATTCACAAACCTGGCAGGAAAAAAAACATTGTAAAAGAGGGCAAAACTCACTTAACAACTGTCTTGCTTAACCACATAAATTTGGGGTTCAATTGTGGTCATAGGTTTAGGACTACCTATACTTTATTGTGGGGTTATCTTAACAGAAATCTTGCAGGTGTGAAAGCATTTCTCTCTGCCATAGAGAGAAAACTAAGGAAGGCATCTTCTGAGCCTCTTACATTGCTGCTGCAGGATAAGCTGTCTTTTATTTGACTTTCTTTGGTTGCATCTCTTTCTGAAGCTTTGAAATTCTTTCCCACAAACCATTGCATCCTCCATTTATCATTGAGACCAGAATCTCCTATCTATGATTGTAAATAATGACCAATTCCTTCCTTATAAGTGCTCAAAGTGGCTGAGTACTTATTTTGCAAATTGTTTCAGTTCTGATTCTGGAGCTGCGTATCTCCAAATCAGATTTGCTACTAGTTGCTTGTTCTTTCTTGGAGCTAATATCCTAACTTTTAATTGTCCTCCACTTCGTAATCTGCACACATTATTTTTCTCATCTTGTAGCACCTTACATGTTTTGTCACTACAGCAATGGTGAAATCCAAATTTTTTTTACTATGGGTTCTGTGGGCATGGCTTGGTGGTCGTGATATAGCTTGGTGGGCTTGGCAGGGGAAGGATACTGCAAAATTCCCATTCCCTCTCCACTCCTGGGGGAAGGATATTGTAAAATCTCCATTCACACCCTTCTCTGGGGCCAACCAGAGGTGGTATTTGCTGGTTCTCCAAACTGCTCAAAATTTCCACTACTCCAGAACCTGTCAGAACCTGCTGGATTTCACCCCTGCACTACAAGGATGCCATTCACTTGACCCATCAGTAAAGCTTCTTACCTGTTGCAAAATACAGAAGATCTCTTCAGACTAGAAGGCTGAATTTCTTCTGCACGAGTGTTTTCAACAGTGGCTTATACAGAGAGAGAGTGACCTCAAGCATCATGGAAAATAGTGAAAGAATATAGGATTACACTGTCAATCTTCAGATGAATGAATAAACATAAAGAATGAAGCACTCTATTCTTAGGGATAGAAAGATTATGTTTCCTTAAGAATAAAAGCTGGCCATTCTTCTCTGTTGGAATATTTGGGTAGTACATGTCCTCTGCATGGTGCAATATTTCTAAAAATCCTGGAATGGAAGATGCAAATCTTCTATTTGCATCTGCCAAATTTTAACATTCTTTCCTACGCCTTCACAATGCCAGAATCATTGTTCCTAATCCTATGTCTAAGCCACCATTCTCAGTCCATGCTAGCCCATTCCCTTCCCTGACAAGGAAGGGAAATTCTGAGTAAGCTTGTCCAGGAGCTGCTGCCTGCATGCTAGGGGCGGGCTTCCAGAAATCATAGCTAAAGCCAGAAGAGGGCTGTAGTCTCCCAACAGCCAGCTGAGTGAGTCAGAGGCCCAGCCAAGGAGGGTGGTTTCCTTCTTTTGCAAAATGCCACCTATAGATGTTTGTTTGTTTGTTTGTACAGATAGCAGGTGTAAATATAAACATGGATAATAAACAAAAGAAATGAATACATATAAATGGGGACAGTAGGACAGGGACGGTAGGCACGCTGGTGCACTTATGCACACCCCCTTTACAGACTTCTTAGGAATGGAGTGAGGTCCAGGGTAGATAGTTTAAGGTTGAAGCTGTGAGGGTTTGAGGATGTAACAATGGAGTTGGTTAGAGCATTCCAGGCATTGACCATTCTGTTGCTGAAGTTGTATTTTCTGCAATCGAGTTTGGAACGGTTTACCTTGAGTTTGTATCGATTGTTTGCCCATGTATTATTGAGGTTGAAGCTGAAGAAGTCCTTGACAAATAAGATGTTGTAGTAGACAATTTTGTGTACTGTGCTTAGATCAGACCACAGGGGGGCACAGTTCTCAAGATGAGCTTCTTCCTTGGTGTTTCAAATCATAAGGGGTTCTCTGGGCATTTTCTAGTGGGGATTAAGACAAATCAGAATTTCATTGGATAGCCTTTGTCGCACTCTTCTCATCTTGTGTCCACTCACACCATTCGTACCTTCGCTGCAGTAATGGAGAGGGTCTCCCTATGAACGCAAAAAAAAAAAAAAAGCATCTTATCAATTGCAAGATGCAGAAGATAATCTTCAGACCAGAAGGATGAAAGTCTTCTGCTTCAGTGTTGTTCAATTGTGGTTTATATAAGGAGCTTTCCATCAGGCATCATAGGAAATATTGTAGGATTACATCATCAAATATCAAACAATGATTATAAAAATAAAGAATGATTTATTTATTTATTTATTTATTTTGTCAAATACATATTACATAATATATATAAGCAGGAATTGAATAGATAAAATGAATACAACTAAAGGGAACATTAGGACAGGGACGTAGGCACACTGGTGCTCTTATGCACGCCCCTTACAGACCTCTTAGAAATAGGGTGAAGTCAACAGTAGACAGTCTTAGGTTAAAGTTTTGGGGATATGATATGCCATTTTCTAAGGAATGGAAAGATTATATTTCCTTAAGAATAATAGCTGGCCATTACTCTGTTCCAATGTTGGAGGGTACATGTGCTTCATATTCTGCAATGTTTCTACACATCCTGGAAGACAGGATATTCTTCCATTTTCACCTGCCAAATTTTAATATTCTTTTCTATGCTTCCCAGTGCTTGAAGCACTGACCCTAATCTCATGCGTAATCCATCATTGTCAGTCCATGCTAATCAGTTCTGCAGACTTTCAAGTGGAAAAGAAAAAGATAATTTGGTACACTTCAAACTATTACAATAAATGCACCTATTTATTGAAAAGGGATCAAATGATTTAAAAAAAACTGCATTCTATTTAATTATACAAAGTTAAACGTGCCCAAGGATGTTTTCAAGAAAATTATGATACAGGATTGCTGTAACAGTTATAGGGAAAACGACCATTATGTCTGCCATGTCACTTACTATTTCTGAATGGGACTTTTTGTCTCTCTGCTTCACATTTGACATGTCTCCAGAATTTTTCTATAGTTACTTTAAAAAAATTTTTTTTTTAAAAAAACACCCTTTATCAATCTTTCTAGTCAGAGCTCTTAGAGAATTATTTCATGGATTATTATTGTTGATTGCACAGTCAGTCAGATAGATGTGCAAACTGGATTTGGCATTTTTTTATTCACCCATTGAATCCATTCCAAGGACCTGGCATAGGTAAATATGGATGTTTGATGATGTTTAAAGGTATTTGTTGCAGAATGTAAAATGTTTTAAGTAAAGCTGCCTTTTGCAATTGACTAATGGTGAATTTGTCAATGCCAGTAGTGTTCAAATGGTACTTCTGCTGTTTAGGGATTACACCAGGGGTGAAATGCTCCCGGTTCAGACCAGCTCACGTGATCTGGTAGCGATGGTGGCTGCTGGTTCGGAGGACTGTTAGCAAAAATCCCTGGCCCCGCCCCCTGCCTCTACTGAGCCGCACCATCAGCAGAGGGGTGTTGTTGTTGTTTTTACTTTTAAAAGCCGGTTTTGCTTCAGCCGAAACATGCCTTTAAAAGTAATGGGTAAGTTTTGTCATTATTATTATTTTTATTCTTAATTTAAGAGGTAGGAATTGAAATGCATGTCCTTTGAGAAACAAAATATTCCCCCTCCCAATTTTAATAGAACATAATAGTGATTCCTGCTGGTATCTTTCTTCTTCTGGGGATTCAGTGAAAACTATGTGTTTCCTCTCATGTTGGGTACAAAGAAGCCCCAGTCTCTCTCTCTCTCTCTCTCTCTCTCTCTCTCTCTCTCTCTCTCTCTCTCTCTCTCATTCTCTCTCTTTTTTTTTTTAGTAATGTCCTTCATCACTTAATCTTCATCTGATCCAGGGGTGAAATGCTCCCGGTTCGGACCAGCTTGCGCGATCTGGTAGCGATGGTGGCTGCTGGTTCGGAGGACCGGTAGCAAAAATCCCTGGCCCCGCCCTCCTGCCTCTGCTGAGCCGCACCATCAGCAGAGGGTTTTTTTTTTACTTTTAATAGCCGGTTTTTCTTCAGCCGAAACATGCCTTTAAAAGTAAAAAAAAGCCTTTGAGGATCCCACCCCTCAGCTGAGATCGGCAGAGCCTTTAAACTTAAAAAAAATTTTTAAAGTCTCCTCTGGCGATGTCACCTGAGTTCCTTGTCAGCAGAATCTTACTTGCACTCTTATGTTTTCTACAAGTAAGAGTAGAGATTCTAAGGCACTTACCTGATTACTGATGAACGCATGGCTTTTTTTCCAGCCCGAAAGCCCCAGTTTCACTTTCAGCCAGACAGAATCAATTGTTTAGCTAATCTATTTCCTCAGTGATCAACTAATGCTGGCTGGCTTTGCTGGCTGAGGAAGTCTGGGAATTGAAGTCCACAATAAAATAAAATAAAATAATAAAATAAAATATTTGTGCAGCTTTCTGAGATTTGGTGTGTTTCTGTAGTGTTTCACTCTAACTATCCAAACACACAAAATCTCAGAAAGCTGTATGTGGCATTTTGTGTGTGTATCAGTTGTGTTGTGTGTGTGTAAAGTGTGAAAGTTGGTTTTTGAGCTTTTTGTGGCTGTGTGAAGTGTGAAGTGCACCTGCTTTTACATGTGTGTGAGTCAGTTTTGTTGTGTGTATGTGTAAAGTGTGAAAGTTGATTTTTGGTACCTCTTATTGTTTTTTATACTTTATTATTTTTATTATTTATTGTTATTGGCCATGCCCACCCAGTCATCTGACCACCAAGCCATGCCCAATTAAGCCACGCCCACAGAACCAGTAGGGAAAATTTTTAGATTTCACCCCAGATTACACCCAAGGTACCTATTACTATAGTACTTCATGTGCTTTAGTATTTTGTGAAAAAGGCTCAAATATTTCATAAGAATGGTCTCTAGTTTTCACCAGACTCTCAAAGGGATGCTGATACAAACAAAAAAGTTAAGAACTCCTGGCCTTAATGAAATAGATACAGAGGCATCTGATTCAACTAGAGGATTCGAATAGAATTGAGATTTCAATTTGTAGATTAAATTCAATGGCATTTAAATCAAATTTCAAAGCCAAATTTTTTCACTTTTTATTTGGGGAACAAAAGTTTTTTGGGGAAAAAAATCTATGGATCTTTTTCTGCTTTTAAACTTCATATTATTACTACGGTAGTTACCTCATTCAGTCATAATGCCTGTTGGGCAAATACTTCAAGGAGAGATTCAAACTAGAAATAAGGAGAAATTTTCTGACAGTGAGAACATTTTTAGGGAAATTGATGCTGTGTAGTTAGCAACTAAATAGTAGTTAAATGCATAGAGATGGATCTTGTGTATTAATACCACTCTATAAAAGCCTTAGTAAGACCACATCTAGAATACCGCATCCAGTTTTGGTGACCACACTATAAAAAAGATGTTGAGACTCTAGAAAGAGGGCAGACAAGAGCAACAAAGATGATTAGAAGACTGGAGGCTAAAACATATGAAGAATGGTTATAGGAACTGGCCATAGCTAGTCTAGTGAAGAGAAGGACTACGGGAGACATGATAGCAGTCTTCCAATATTTGAAGGGCTGCCACAGAGAGAAAGCTATTCTCCAAAGCACCTGAAGGCCAGACAAGAAATACAATAATGGATGGAAATTGATCAAGGAGAGATTCAACCTAGAAATAAAGAGAAATTTTCTGACAGTGAGAACCATCAACCAATGGAATAGCTTGCCTTCAAAAACTGTGGGATTTTCATCTCTGGAGGTTTTCAAGAAGAGACTGGACTGCCATCTGTGAGAAATGATGTAGGGTCACTTTGGTGGAGAGTTGTAGGACTAGATGACCTATAAGATCCCTTCCAGCTCTCTTATTCTGTTCTGATCTGTTCAGGTCAGATGAGTCCATACATGTAATGCAAAGGTGGGTTTCAGCAGGTTCTGATCAGTTCTGGAGAACTGGTAACAGAAATTTTGAATAGTTCGGACAACCAGTAGTAAAAATTCTGACTGGCCCTGCCCCCATCTATTCTCTGCCTCCCAAGTCCCAGCTGATGGGGAGGAAATGTGGATTTTGCACCACACCCACCAAACCATGTCACGCCCACTAAGCCACACCCACAGAACCAGTAGTAAAATTTTTTGAAACCCACCACTGGTGTAATGCTCATGGAATATTTATGAAATAAAACTGCACTCAGTAAAATCTTATGCAACATTTATTTCTTTGATTGTATTCAAATTACACAGCATTTGGTAGGGTATACAATGCAAGCTTAAATGGTGCATTTGGTGATGCTTGCTTTTTTATTTTCTTTTAGTCTAAGAAAATTGCAAGACTATTCAACAAATGCAGAAGAAGAAAACAATAGCTGCAAATCTGCACAAACCCATAAGGACTAGGGGCTTCCATATTCAGTGGGAAAGTAAGGGCTGTCCTAAAAAGCTGAGCCTTTGAGTGAGCTGCTTCAAATCTCAGCTTAGATCTGGCTCTCATCAAAGTAGACAGGTCTTCGACCTGCACAACGCACAACAATCAATCTTGATGAAGTGGTTTCACTGTAACTACAAGGTGGATAGTTGGAGCCCCCTCTGTGCTTGCAGGTGGTGACCGAAAATCGGTTACGGCTACGCCGAAGCCCATTACCATAAGGTTGACCTCCAGAACCACACACATTAATGATGCTTTTCTTGTTGTCATGAATGATGGAATTTTTGTCTTTGTAGATTGGCCTGGTCATCTTCCGTCTTTCCATCATGGTGTCACAGTAGCAGTTTCCAACGTTGCTCTTTGGATTATTGTAATGCTGCTTCAGGAAGGTCTGATAATCAGGAGCATAGACACCTGGTAACAGCACCACAGCCAGAACAAAGAAGAGGACCAATTCATATCCTTTGAAGGTCATTCTCATGTTGACAGTTCGAAAGAGACACCTGAAAAAAAAGGAGAGAAAAGAGATCAATGTTTTGGTGGACTATTAAAGGCACTACAAGTAGCCCTTGACTTATAACAGTTCATTTAGTGACCATTCAAAGTTACAGTGGCACTGCAAAAAGTTTAACAGATTAACTAACAAAGTTGGAAGGGACCTTATAGGTCATCTAGTCCAACCCCCACACACACTCAAGCAGGAGACCCTATACCATTTCTGAGAAATGGCAATCCAATCTTTTCTTGAAAGTCTCCAGTGATGAAACTCCCACAACTTCCGAAGGCAAGCTGTTCCATTGGTTGATTGTTCTCACTGTCAGAAAGTTCCCCCTCGTTTCTAGGTTGAATCTCTCCTTGGTCAGTTTCCATCCATTATTCTTTGTCTGGCCTTCAGGTGCTTTGAAGAATAACTTGACCCCTTCCTCTCTGTGGCAGCCCCTCAAATATTGGGACACTGCTATCATGTCAGTCCTGGTCCTTCTTTTCACTAGACTAGCCATGTGCAGTTCCTGCAACCGTTCATTGTATGTTTTAGTCTCCAGTCCCTTAATCATCCTGGTTGCTCTTCTTTACAGTTTTTCTAGAGTCTAAACCTCTTTTTTTATAATGTGGTGACCAAAACTGCGGTACTCTAGGTGTGATCTTACTAGGACTTTATAGAGTGGTATTAGTACCTCACTTGATCTTGATTGTATCCATCTTTTAATGCAATTTAGAATTGCATTGGCTTTTTTGGCTGCCACTGTGCACTGATGGCTTATATTTAGCTGGTTCTCACTAAGACTCCAAGATCCCTCTCACAGTCACTGCTATTAAGCCTGATTTATCATAAGTGATTTATGATCATTTTCCACAGTTAAAACCTTTGCAGAATCCCCATGGTCATGCGATCAAAATTCAGATGCTTGGCAACTGGTTCATATTTATTATGGTTTCTATGACCTGGGGTCATGTTTTGTAATCTTCTGGCAAACAAAATCAATGGGAAAGCCAGATTCACTTAACAACCTGGTTACTAACTTAACAAATGTAGTGATTGACTTTTATGAAATGTCGTAAAATGGGACAAAACTAGACTTAAGGGCAGTTTTTCCCCCCATGCCATCACTCTGCTAAACAACTAATTCCCACAAACTGTTAAACTATCTAGAAAGGCAGTAATACCATCATTACTTTCATCTTCCCTATTCCCTATCACTTTATTTTCTTATGATTATAAATTCATTGCTTGTATCTTATGATTTATATTGTGTACTTAGTATCTTAGTATGATTTATGTTGATTGCTTACTTAGGATCCTATGATTATCACAAAGTCTTGTATCTAATGTTTTATGATGAATGTATTTTTACAATGACTTTGATAATGTTCTATCACTATTGTTGTACGTACACTGAGAGCTTATGCACCAGAGACAAATTCCTTGTGTGTCTAATCACACCTGGCCAATAAAGAATTCTATTAACAAATGTCTCGCTTAACAACAGAAATTTTGGGCTCAATTTGGGTTGTAAGTCAAAGACTACTTCTATTGTATTTGGAAGAGATGGAAAGTAAAATGAAGTTATTCTTGTTGGTATCTTTTGTTCAAATATTTTAGGAGTCAACTTCATGATTTCTCACTCTAAAAATGATTTCTAAATTATAAGCAGCTGTCAATATTTAATAATATCTGGTCACTCTTTTGAAGCTTCTCATCACTGATAATTTACAGAATGGGAAGTTCTTCTTGTTTTTTTGAGTTTGATTACTTGCTAGCTGACATTTCGTTACTCAACAGGATAACGTAATTGGGTCATGGAAGATTGGCTAGCAAACAACCAAGTTCAAAAACCATCAAGTCTTACAGTACAACCCTGAAGTATAAATATTATCTTTGACTGAAATATCCAGAGGTTTTTACTATTAAGCTTAATATTAATTAATTAATTCATATAATTCATATATTAAACATAAAGCTATGTTTACTGTGCATGGTTCACAACCACTTAAGCCAATGTGGCATAGAGATAACATGGTAGAGTAGGATTAGAGGTACTGAAGTTCAGGTTTTCATAGCCCAACCTACCTCTGAGAGTTAATGTGCTGAGAATATCTTTCTGTCTATCATCTGTCTGTCATCTATCTAGATATGCCCTGGAAGAAAGCAATTGCAAACCAATTCTCCATTGGTTCCCATGTGACTATGTCTGTGTAATTAATTAAATTCAGGCTCATGTTGGAGGAAAATTTACTTTTACCCCTAAAATGAGACATGGAAACTACAAACATAAATTTTACTTTGTTAGTACAATTGAATGATAAAGGTGGAGAATGCAAATTAAAAATAATTAAAGGATTAGAACAGTTTTCCTATGAGGAAAGTCTAAAAACGTTGAAGCTTTTTAGCTAAGAATCAAAGTAAGCATAAATTAACTGTCTCAGACACAATTATGCAATGCTTGGCAAGTTATTGAAAAACAGTTTGTCATTGCCTTTATCACATTTTTTCAACTTTCCTGTTGAGTCAACAGGCAATTCATATCCTGGTGGTTTCCTTTCCAAGTATTAAACAGACTAAATTGGCTTAGTTGAATGACTATGGTTGGGATTTTCTGTGTTTGTGTGGGCATTTGTAGGTGTGGATGTTTCCATATAGCCAGACATGGACATATAATACATCTATGTGTATGTACAGACAGAGGGACTTATATTTTTACCTATATTTATTACTTCCTAAAGGTGATATAGAACAGAAATGAAATTTCCAACCTGCTATAAGACAAGATAACGCTGCTATCACTTCCCTAAAGGAAGAACACCTTCAGTTGTTCAGAACAACAAATTAAAGAGAAATTCCCAACCTCAAGTCAAAGTACTGAAACAATTTGCTTAGATCAATATCCAGTAATGAATAAAAGATTTTCTTAGAAGTTCAAATTAGAAGACAATGAATGGAAGTATTACAGATAAAACATGACAAGGAAAATATGTACTTGATAAGGTTGAATAAAGACTCCAAGCAGTGACGCTGGCAATACATCTGATTGTTATATAATGACAACAATGGATGCCACTTTAACAACACTCAGCAGCAGTTTGACTGAAGGAGGAGCACAATTTCTAGACTATCCACTCGACATAGCCATATGGCAGCCAACAATGACAATACAGAAGATTCATGGCAAATAAATGTATAATAGGCAAATTGTGCATGCATACAAAACTCTATTGACAATAGGCAATTGGAATATTATATAATATTATTGGCTTAGATGATCTTATTTTTAGACAGAATGAGTCAGAATTATATAAATAAGATGTCATGAACCAAAACTATTGCTCAGATATCCAATTTCTCCAATCTCTATCCATTCAGAGAACACTTTAATTTTGATTTCTTATTTACTTACTTACATACTTACTCTTTGTTTCTGTGCTCAGTGTCATAAATATCATTTCGGTACTTCCTACTGGAAATCACTATTTTTTTTTATCCCTTCTCAGAACATTTGCTTTCCTTCTGTTACCTTTCTTGGTGCTGATACCATGATTCCTTTTTATATATAAAAATATAGATATAGATTTGATGTAGAGATAGATAGATAGATGATAAATAGATAGATAGATAGATAGATAGATAGATAGATAGATAGATAGATAGATAGATAGATAGACAGACAGACAGACAGACAGACAGACACAAACACATAGAGGGAGAGAGAGATCTAGATACAGATACAGAACATAATGGTTGTAGATATAGATATATAATTATAATATGCATGATATAGATAGCTAAATATAGATATAGACAAAGAGAGAAGTAATAGAAAAAGATAGGAAGGAGAGAGGAGAGGGAGAGGGAGTGAGGGAGGGAGAGAGAGAGGGAGGGAGAGAGGGAGGGATGGTATAGATATAGATGGTGTAGATATAAATGATATATATTGTTTTTCTCTAGCTGTGCCCTAATTCTTTTTATTCATTTATTAGACTTACATCTCATCTGTTGTTCTGGTGCCAAGATGGTCTGTCTATCACTTCCTCCTCCTATATCTTTTCTCAACAATGTCTATGTGGGTTATTTGGAACAAGAGAGAATGAGTGGCCCAAATTAGCTGAATGAACTTCAGTGGCTAAAGATGGTTTACCCAACATCCTTGCTACCGCACCACATGGCTTCATGAAACTAAGAAACAAGGACCAACTTTTGTAAAAGCTTCATTTACATTTTTGTTAATTTAATTACAGTTTCCTTAAACAATAAACAAACAATTCCAGGGGAGCATTTCAAAGATAAAGACACCTCCAATTTACTCAATCTTAGTCTAGTCTTGAGGAGTAAGGACTTCCTATTCTATTCCAGAAATACTATTTGTCCTTCAAGGTGCCTTCATATATAAAGCCCCAATGGGGTGCAGGTAGGATTAAAGAGGAAGTAGGTATAACCATCTACCAAATATGAGATTCATATATCTGGTGAAATTGGTGTGGTTAGGTTTCAACGGCAAATTTCCTAAGAGCTCTGTAGTTCCAATGCCACAGTGAAGAAATTATGCGGTGGGCGGAAATAGGCAGACTTAATATGAAGAAAGATCTGGGAGTGGGGGCTACAAAAGCATCACACAGGTGTTGAGAATGTCTCAATGTGTGTCTGAATTTTTGTTGTTGTTTCATTAAGGGCCTCTGGTGGCTCAGACTGCTAAGACAGTCTGTTATTAACACAGCTGCTTGCAATTATTGCAAGTTCAAGTCCCACCAGGCCCAAGGTTGACTCAGCCTTCCATCCTTTATAAGGTAGATAAAATGAGGACCCAGATTGTTGGGGGCAATAAGTTGACTTTGTATATAATATACAAACGGATGAATACTATTGCTTAACATAGTGTAAGCCACCCTGAGTTTTCGGAGAAGGGCAGGATATAAATGCAAATAAAAAAAAATTAAATAGGGATTTGGGGGAAAGAGAGGCATGGGGGAGACATGAGAGAAAAGGAAACAAATGAAAAAAATGACTGAAAATAGAATGCAGGTAGGGAAAATATCAATCATGATTCAATTATGAATCATGAAAAATGTTCAAGGGTAAATTAAGTCCCTGCATCTATTGCATCATGGCTGTATTTGAACATAGCTTATTGCTTAACAAAGTTTACAATTTGAATGCTGGAAGGCACCATTGTTTGTTACAAAATGGTTGGAAGATAGATAGATAGATAGATAGATAGATAGATAGATAGATAGATAGATAGATAGATAGATAGATAGATAGACAGATGAGAGAGAAAGAGAGAGATTAGACAAAGATAATAGAAGATAGAAGATAGATAGATAGATAGATAGATAGATAGATAGATAGATAGATAGATAGATAGATAGATAGATAGATATAGACAGACCGACAGACCGACAAAAAAATAGATAGAGGATGGATGGATGGATCATAAAACAGAGATAAGTGACAGATGGATGATAAATAAATTATATCTAGCTAGCTAGCCAACTAACTAGCCAGATAGAGATAGATAGATACATAGATAGATAGATGGGTGGGTGGGTGGGTGAGTGGAGGGGTGGAGGGAGAGCTGGATGGAAGGAGGGAGAGAGGAAGGGACAGATTAATATCTGGATAACTAGATAGTTAGCTAGACAGCTAGACAGTTAGATAGCTAGCTGGATGGATAGCCGGCCAGCTGGCTGGCTAGCCGTCTGGCTGGCTGATAAAATAGACAGAGATAGGTGATAATAGTTAAATAAATGATCGTTAGCTAGCTAGCTAATAGAGAATAATTTTTATTTTTTATTTTATTTATTTATTTATTCGATTTTTATACCACCCTTCTCCCGAAGGACTCAGGGCGGTGTACAGCCAAAATTAAAAACAAACAATGCAATATACAATTTAAAATACAAATTAAAAAACTTATTTTATAATTGGCCTAAAAAACTTTAAAATATAAAACTAAAACCCCATTAAAATTAATAATAGATAATTTAAAATCAATAAAATTTAAGCCAGCCCCGCGCGAATGAAAAGATGTGTCTTCAGTTCGCGGTGGAAGGTCTGAAGGTCAGGTATTTGGCGTAAACCCGGGGGAAGCTCGTTCCAGAGTGTGGGAGCCCCCACAGAGAAGGACCTTCCCCTGGGGGCTGCCAGCCGACATTGCTTGGCGGACGGTACCCTGAGAAGTCCCTCTCTGTGAGAGCGTACGGGTCGGTGGGAGGCATGCGGTAACAGCAGGCGGTCCCGTAAGTACCCAGGCCCTAAGCCATGGAGCGCTTTAAAGGTAGTGACCAAAACCTTAAAGTGCATTCGAAAGGCCACAGGTAGCCAGTGCAGTCTGCGCAGGAGCGGTGTTATATGGGAGCTACGCGTAGCTCCCTCTATCACCCACGCAGCTGCATTCTGGACTAACTGAAGCCTCCGAGTGCACCTCAAGGAAGCCCCATGTAGAGAGCATTACAATAATCCAAGCGAGAGGTAACGAGCGCATGAGTGACTGTGCACAAGGCATCCCGATCAAGGAAAGGGCGCAACTGCCGAACCAGGCGAACCTTAATTGATAATTAGTTAGCTAGAAATAGAGAGGGAGGGAGGAAGGGAGGGAGGGAGATACAGTGGTAGGTTGCTACTGGTTCACCATGGATTGGGCAAATCAGGAGGTTCCACCCACCGGTCCTGACATCTCTTCACATGTGCATAAGCTTCTACGCATGTGCAGAAGCGGTGCGTGTCCATGAGTGAACCGGTAGTGAACGAAATTGAAACCCACTACTGGATAGATAGTTAGATAAATGATAAGTAGATAGATAGATAGATAGATGATAGATAGATAGATAGATAGATAGATAGATAGATAGATAGATAGATAGATAGATATAGACAGACCGACAGACCGACAAAAAAATAGATAGAGGATGGATGGATGGATCATAAAACAGAGATAAGTGACAGATGGATGATAAATAAATTATATCTAGCTAGCTAGCCAACTAACTAGCCAGATAGAGATAGATAGATACATAGATAGATAGATGGGTGGGTGGGTGGGTGAGTGGAGGGGTGGAGGGAGAGCTGGATGGAAGGAGGGAGAGAGGAAGGGACAGATTAATATCTGGATAACTAGATAGTTAGCTAGACAGCTAGACAGTTAGATAGCTAGCTGGATGGATAGCCGGCCAGCTGGCTGGCTAGCCGTCTGGCTGGCTGATAAAATAGACAGAGATAGGTGATAATAGTTAAATAAATGATCGTTAGCTAGCTAGCTAATAGAGAATAATTTTTATTTTTTATTTTATTTATTTATTTATTCGATTTTTATACCACCCTTCTCCCGAAGGACTCAGGGCGGTGTACAGCCAAAATTAAAAACAAACAATGCAATATACAATTTAAAATACAAATTAAAAAACTTATTTTATAATTGGCCTAAAAAACTTTAAAATATAAAACTAAAACCCCATTAAAATTAATAATAGATAATTTAAAATCAATAAAATTTAAGCCAGCCCCGCGCGAATGAAAAGATGTGTCTTCAGTTCGCGGTGGAAGGTCTGAAGGTCAGGTATTTGGCGTAAACCCGGGGGAAGCTCGTTCCAGAGTGTGGGAGCCCCCACAGAGAAGGACCTTCCCTGGGGCTGCCAACCGACATTGCTTGGCGGACGGTACCTGAGAAGTCCTCTCTGTGAGAGCGTGCGGGTCGGTGGGAGGCATGCGGTAACAGCAGGCGGTCCCGTAAGTACCCAGGCCCTAAGCCATGGAGCGCTTTAAAGGTAGTGACCAAAACCTTAAAGTGCATTCGAAAGGCCACAGGTAGCCAGTGCAGTCTGCGCAGGAGCGGTGTTATATGGGAGCTACGCGTAGCTCCCTCTATCACCCACGCAGCTGCATTCTGGACTAACTGAAGCCTCCGAGTGCACCTCAAGGAAGCCCCATGTAGAGAGCATTACAATAATCCAAGCGAGAGGTAACGAGCGCATGAGTGACTGTGCACAAGGCATCCCGATCAAGGAAAGGGCGCAACTGCCGAACCAGGCGAACCTTAATTGATAATTAGTTAGCTAGAAATAGAGAGGGAGGGAGGAAGGGAGGGAGGGAGATACAGTGGTAGGTTGCTACTGGTTCACCATGGATTGGGCAAATCAGGAGGTTCCACCCACCGGTCCTGACATCTCTTCACATGTGCATAAGCTTCTACGCATGTGCAGAAGCGGTGCGCGTGTCCATGAGTGAACCGGTAGTGAACGAAATTGAAACCCACTACTGGATAGATAGTTAGATAAATGATAAGTAGATAGATAGATAGATAGATAGATAGATAGATAGATAGATAGATAGATAGATAGATAGATAGATAGATAGATAGATAGATAGAGTGACACTGATACAGTGATTGATTTCAGTTCCAGAGGTTTAGAGCAGTTGTGGCCAAGTGTTACTGCCATCTGAAAAAGGTTGAAGCATGATAGTCTAGAAGCTTGAGTATCACCCTGAATAGATAGACCTGGAAGGAAACATTACCAGATAATCTAATTCTACTTTATTGTAAAGCTACATTAACAGAATCTTGCAGTCTGAAAATACTTTTTTCTTCTCATCCCTTTTACAGTCCAAGAAACTAGGGAGGTTTTCTTCTGAGCCTTTTGCCTGACCCACATTCCTACTGTGGGCTATTCTTGACACTTATCTGACTGTTCCTTTGGCTTTCTCTGGTTGCCCAGCCTTGCAAGGCCAATCCTAAATACCACTAATTGAGGCAGATATTATATTGATATCACTTCCATGGTTGCCATGGAATGACTACATTTTACCTTTGTTTCCCACTGAATGACTGACAGCAGGAATGGAAAGAAGGAATGCTGTATGAAACATATCAGAAGCTAGAATGAATAGAAAGGGAATATGAGGAAAGAAGCAGCTTGAAACAAAGAGGGAAAGAATTATGTTACAAAATGTCATAAAAGTGTGTGGAAAATTACACTAGGAGAGCTGGTGCCTTTTTTTTTTTTGAATGAGGAATTTAATCATCCTCCTTTACTTTATTGCCATTGCACAAAATTAAATGCCCTCTTCAGTGCACATTTTAAATATAAAAAAATAAAACAGGAACACACATCCTTCACATTCTATACAATAGAATTCAATATACTATTCTGGGATGGAAGCTGTTTTTCAGCCTATTTATCCTTGTTTTTATTAGCCAGATGGTAATAGTTCAAAAAAAGGGTGCCCAGGATGAGATGAATCTTTAAGAATGTTTTGAATTTTCTTAAGGCAGCAGGAGCTATAAAGCTCTTCCAAAGAGGGGAGACAGCAATCAATGATCCTCTGGGCAATGACATTATTGTGACCCAGGCCCCAGTAGGTAGTAGGAAACTCAATGTCAAAACAAACAAACTTTATTCGAACAGCTGAGAATTACTTCATTCTCAGCGTATTTCAACTAAATTAAAACAAATTTCTCCCAACACAATTTTCTCAGTCCAATTTATCACCAACCTTGATCCAATTAGGCAAACTGCCGAAGTCCTTTCTTGGCAAAAGTTCAGAAGACACCGATACAAAATAAATGCAAGAAGACGAAGCTATCAATGTTGTTTTCTGGCAAAACCCAAAGACAGTTGCTGGTCTTTTAAACCTTATGGGAGGGGGCCAATCATCTCTTGGCCCTACTGCTGAGTTGTCCTCTTTGCTTGAGCTGCTCTTGCCTTCTGGCAGCTCTTCTCATATGTACTTTAGGAACAGGCTCCTCCTGTTCCTCTGCCACACTACTGTCAGTCTCTGGAGGCTCTGGAGTCTGCACCTTGAAGGATTTGTTTGTGTTATTGTGATTTATTGTCATTCCTATGTCATTTCTGTTTGTTTGTTTGTTTAATTTATTATATGTTATACTGCTTCCTATGTAGACTTCCAAGAATAATTTATCCTATTTTTCCACTCCTTGTAGACTTATTTTTAACATTATATTTTTTATAATATATTGTAATTGGTTGTATACAGGACTTTGTTTAGGGACAGTATAAATGTACAGTCAATAAGCAAACAAATAAAGACTCATATGAATAAAACCAGGATAAAATCTAACAATATCAAGGATCAGTTGTTTCTTTAATACAGAAAGTCAGCAACAGTGGTGGGTTGCTACTGGTTCGCACCGCATCAGGCGAACCAGTAGCGGCGGTGGCGGGAGGCTGTGCCCACCCACCTGGATACTTCTGTATGCAAGCGTGAGCACACACACACAAGTGAACCAGTAGCGATGGGATTTGTAACTCAGCAACTTCTCCTGTTTCCTTGTCCTTGCCATTTTATATGCTTATATTCAATTTCTCTATGACCACTTCCTTCTTCTCCGCAGCTTGACAGACACCAGGTTCCCCTATCTTTAGAGAAGTACCTTTTCATGAAGTTAACCTTTAGTTAAACTGCCAAAAAGCTTGAAAGAAATGGTTCTCTATTTGTTCTTGTGTAAGATCTAATGAGGTATCTAGACCTTTCTTCCTAGCCTTCTCATCATGCACTTTAGAATTTGGGAAGGGGGGAGAGACAGAATAACAGAATAACAACGTTGGAAGGGACCTTGTAGGTCTTCTGTCCAATCCCCTGCTATATTATTTCAGACAAATTGTTGTCCAAACTCTTAAAAATCTCCAGTGATCAAGAACCCACAAATTCTGGAGGTAGGTTATTCCACTGATTAATTGTTCTGAGGAAGGAAGGAAGGAAGGACAGAAAGTTTACAAAAATCCTTTTTTTGCATCTTGTTTAAATAGGAAAAAATATATCAGGCAGGTTAAAGCTGATTCATGGCCAAAACATTAGGAATTTTTTACCACAAACCTATAAAATAAATTAGTATTATTATTCCAAATTTGAAGTTGGAAAGATGAGGCTTAGGAATGAAATGTACAAAGCATTTGTAACAGGGGTGGGTTCTACTTACCTTTATGTAAAGTATGCATCATGCCCGCGCGCTCTTCTGTGCATCCACAGAAGATTTTGATGACATTTGGGTCAGTGGCCGGAGCCTCCCACCGGTTTTACTACCAGTTGTATAAAACTGGTAGTGAATTGGAGACCCTTTAAAAAGACCTTGACTTTGTGTCACAATGGTCAAAAATTTGGCAACTCCAAATCTCAACCAGCAAATGCTCTGTCTTACACATTGGAAAAAAGAATCAGAACACTAAATACAAGTTTGAAGGACATTACCTTGTAGATGACCCCCACCCCGTCAAAGATCTTGGAGTTTTCATATCAAACGATCTAAGTGCCAAAGCCCACTGCAACTACATCGCAAAAAAGGCTTTAAGAGTTGTAAACCTAATCTTGCGTACCTTCTTCTCCAGAAAGATTACACTACTAACCAGAGGATACAAAACATTTGCTAGACTAATTCTCGAATACAGCTCGCCTGTCTGGAACCCACACTTCATTTCGGACATTTATACAATTGAACGTGTTCAGAAATATTTTACAAGAAGAGTTCTCCACTCCTCTGATCACAACAAAATACCTTATGCCACCAGACTTGAAATCCTGGGTTTAGAAAATTTAAAACTCCACCGGCTTTGGCATGACCTGAGTATAACTCATAAAATCATCTGCTACAATGTCCTTCCTGTTCCTTCCTACTTCATCTTCAGTCACAACAATACACAAGCACACAATAGATTTAAGCTTAATGTGAACCGCTCCAATCTTGATTGTAGAAAATATGACTTCAGTAACAGATTGTTAATGCCTGGAATGCACTACCTGTCTCTGTGGTCTCTTCCCAAAATCCCCAAAGCTTTAACCAAAGATTATCTACTATTGACCTCACCCCATTCCTAAGAGATCTGTAAGGGGTGTGCATAAGAGCACCAGCGTACCTACCGTTCCTGTTCTAATGTTTTCTTTGATTGTATCCAATTCGTATGGTTATTCGTATGGCTTATACTTATATATACTGTTGTGTTTGACAAATAAATAAATAAAAAAAATAAAATTCATTCTCCAACCGTTTACATGGTGTGAAAAAAGCCAATTGTGGCTGATGACACAAATAGAAACCTTTCATCAGTGCATGCTGGATGTAATATGATATGGGCAAAAATAGCCTTGTATTTACAAGTTGAGCTGCCTTTGAAAAATGATCCTGAAACTTCAATTGGCAGAACTGAAAACAAGGCAGAGAGCCAACTAACCACTGAATCAATGTTGATTCAGTGGTTTTCCACTGGAATTGGCTGTCAGTCCATTTCTAGGAACATCTCAAATCACTGGTATTAAATCTGTAAAATGATTATCTTAAGAAATTGAGGCCTGGACTACTGTACAATTTACTTGTTCGCAACAATCTTCAGCTGTAGACCATTTCCAAGCATTTAGGCATACAAAGCAGGGGATCCCTTGATAAAGGTCAGCTTCATAGCATTCATATTCATCCTGGGCACCTATATTGAGTAAAAAATCTTAATTATTTTTTAAATTATTCCACTGACAGACTTCTCATTTCTCCAGGCATTTTGGTGCTATACAATGCAGATGTCCTGCTAATTCTATTGAACGTATTTATCTATCTATCTATCTATCTATCTATCTATCTATCTATCTATCTATCATCTATTTATTTATTTTGTCATAACAGTATATATAAGCATAAGCATGAAATAACTATACAATATATAAGCATATATATGAGTATGAGTATGTAATAATTATATTAATTGGATATAATGAAAGTAAACAATAGGACAGGAATGGTAGGCACTCTTGTGCTCTTATGCACGCCCCTTACAGACCTCTTAGGAATGGAGTGAGGTCAATAGTAGACAGTTTTTGGTTGAAGCTTTGGGGATTTTGGGAAGAGACATAAGAGTCAGGTAGTTTATTCCAGGCATTAACAACTCTGTTACTGAAGTCATATTTTCTGCAATTAAGATTGGAGCGGTTAACATTAAGCTTAAATCTATTGTGTGCTTGTGTATTGTTGTGACTGAAGCTGATTAGTCTTCGACAGAAAGGACATTGTAATAGATGATTCTATGAGTTATACTCAGGTCATGTCGAAGGCGGCGGAGTATTAGCTGTATTTCTTAATGCTCCTTATTTTTCCATTAACTTATGCTGTTATATTGCTAAGTTTTCGGTAGTGCATTTCTCTTGCTTTTATATTCCAGGAATTTGATCAGAAGATGCTCAAGTGTGGAAGATAGGATCCATACCAGCTTTGCAATGAAGACGCTTGAAATATAAAGAAGAGGTGTAGATGAGTGCCATTACCACTAGGAGGTGCTGTTCATTAAGGAAATTCACATTTGTAAAGGTGGTGGTGAATATTTCCAATATATATTTTTAACAGTACCGACCATCTGAAATGTAGAAGCCAACATGGAATATTAAAAGATATTTAGCCCTTCCTTTGGGGCAGTATGTAAGTGTAAGTGCTATTGCTATCTGCTGTTTAACCTAATCTATTTTCCTTCCTTCCTCCCTCCCTCCCACCCCCCCTTCTCCTCCTCTTTTCTGTCTTCAAACAAGCTATGAATCATAGATTCCTCTCCTCCCTCCCATATCCTTTCAAGACAATCCTGTGAAATAAGACACGTTTGGCAGAGAAATAGATTAATTTGTTAAAGAGTCAATAGGAGGTAAGGATTTTCCCATGACTCACTAAACAAAGTTTGGTGTATTGTGTCTTCCCCAACACACCAAACTAAACAAAGTTCTACCACGTTTTCCACATCCTCAAATAGGACATTGCTTATTGCAGAGAAATAAAAACACATTTTTAAATTGATGCTAGAGAAATGATCCAATATTTAATGTTCAGCCTTGTATATTCAAGTATATTTGAGTTGGCACAGCCATAAAAAGAGAAGTAGATTCAGTTGTGCCCCTGTAGCAACTTTTGGCTGAATGAAGTCTAATGGAGTCAGATTCAATAAGATAACTTGCTTTTGCTCATGTAAAAAATCAGTTCTATGGACCTTAAGAGAATTATGCCATGGCTGAAAATGGTAGAATCTAGAAGTTGGATTTAATTCTTGTTTTAGAAACACTGTTTCATTCTTTGCTCTTCCTCCTTTTTTTCCTTCTCCTTCCTGCTATCTCTTTACTGTCCTTCCTTCTTCCACTCAAGAGTTAGTACAGGTAGTGCTTGACTTACAACAACAAATGAGCCCAAAAGTTGCTAAGTGAGACATTTGTTAAATGAGTTTGCCTCATTTTATGACCTTTCTTGCCACATGTGTTAAGTAAATCATTGCAGTCGTTAAGTCAGTAACACAGTTGTTAAGTGGTTTCCCCATTGACTTTACTTGTCAGAAAGTTGCAAAAGGTGATCACATGACCCCGGGACACTGCAACTGTCATAAATGCGAGTCAGTACCCAAGCATCTGAATTTTTAATCACATGACCCTGCGGATGCTGCAATGGTCATAAGTGTGAAAAACTGTCATAGTTTTTTTTAATGCTGTTGTAACTTTGAAGATCACTAAATGAACTGTTTTAAGTCAAGAACTACCTGTACAGTCAATAGTACTAACTTGCTGTGAGAATGAGAGTCAGTAGGTGCCATCTTAGCTTGATTTTACATAAACCCCAATTCTATTCCCTTCAGAGATTTCTCCAGCTATCTAGATAAAAATGAAAAGAAGGACTAGGGTGACATGAGAAGCAGTTTTCCAATATCTCAGGGGCAGCCACAAAGAAGAGAGAGTCAAACTATTCTCCAAAGCACCTGAGGGTAGAACAAGAAGCAATGGGTGGAAACTAATCAAGGAGAGAAGCAACCTAGAACTAAGGAGACGTTTTCTGACAGAACAATTAATCAGTGGAATAACTTGCCTCCAGAAGTTGTAAATGCTCCAACACTTTTAAAGAAGAAATTGGATAACCATTTGTCTGAAATGGTATAGGATTTTCTGTCCCAGCAGGGGTTGGACTAGAAGACCTCCAAGGACCCTTCCAACTCTGTTATTCTGTTATCTTCTTTCCAACTTTTTAGTTGGCCACAAGAACACCATCTGATGTGTTCACTCTTGTGAGACCACTAAAAGACACCACCTTTAACTGAAGCACAAAAAAGGAGAGATGCCCTGCATGAAATGATAGTTGGAAGTGATGGGGAAGATATTCCAAGATATTCAGAGATATGCCTCTGAACAACTTTATTGAATCTGAACCACTTCTTTGAAAAAAACAACATTAATCCTCCAATATACATATACATATACATATACATATACATATACATATACATATACATATACATATACATATACATATACATATACATATACATATACATATACATATATATATATAACTTTGGAAGACAGATAGATCACTTCTGGCAGCTTTTGAAATTTTTACTGAAATATTATTAATTTCCATGTAATAAATCATGTCCAATAGCTGGTATTGAGTTGTTTAGACTTGTCACTAAGAGATAAACTTTGGAAACTGCAAGAACAAATTGTATGTCCTATTTTTTGTATTTGTTTTCCTGCTCTAAACATTATTCCCCAATTTGGCTCAAAGTTTAAACAAACGCAACATTGTAGTCAAGCCAAGAGATCAACAGTTATGTTTGTTTAGGTAGAGTCTTTCTAGAAATGCCGAATTGAAAAAATAAAAGACTCCCTGGGGAAGAATAGTCTATCTTTCTCTCTCCAATCCAGAATCTATTTTTTTTCTCCATTAAATGGTCATTAGTACATCAATGAGACATGGTCATTGATGCTAATAACCAGATGACTGCAAGGAATATAAATTCTTCAATTTCCCACCAGTCAGTTAGAACCTTTTTCGTTTTCTTTCCAAGAACCTTCTTCAATGAGAAAATACATATTTTTGAGGGGGGGGGGGGGAAACAAGAAAGTCCCATTGCCTTTTGAAAAAGCACTTTTGGGACAATCATGACCTAGACCAGTGGTCACCAACTGGTGGTCCATAGACCACTGGTGGTCCACAAGAAAATTTTGGTGGTCCGCAGAAAAATTATTTGCATTTTTTTTATATTGCACTAAATCAGGGGTCCTCAAACTACGGCCCCTGGGCCGGATATTTGCAATGAACATTTCTGTTGCTGCAGAGAATTTCCCCCTTCAGGGTCTTTTTGTGTGGGTCGGAGGGGGGTAGAAATTCCGACTCGGGGTCTGCTTCAGCCTCCTGATGTGTGCTTTGGGCAAAGGCTGAAGGGAAGTGCCGCTGGTGGCAAAGAGCTCGAGGGCCTCGTTCCAGTGGGACTGCATCATGGCCTGGAACTGGTTGACCATCTCAGCCCACTGATCCTCCAGGTGCCGGTACCTGGCTTTGCATTCCCACAGGTCTTTTCTCTGCTTGGAAAGCCTATGCTCCTAGTCCTCAGTGAGGTGCTTCTGCTTAGCCTCCTTTGAAGTCAGATCCAATATGAACTGTTTTGCCAACTCTTTCCCATGGTGGCTGCTTAGCTCCAGCAACTGCTTCCTGTTGGGGCCCTAGGGAGCCCGGGCGGGCAGGCGAGGAGGGGCTGGGAGGGGAGGGGCGAGTAGAGGCAGGCAAGGTGCCCCTCAATGTGAGTGACATTGAGTTGGCCACGCCCATCAGTCATATGACCACCTAGCCACACCCACCCAGCCAGTCATTAGGCAGATCATATTAGTGGTCCATGGGATTTAAAATTATGAATTTAGTGGTCCCTGAGATCTGAAAGTTTGGGGACCTCTGACCTCTAGATGATTGAGAATGTCCACAGACAAGTTGGAATTCCACATATCACATAGTTGCCCAGCTTGAGATACAGGGGGTTGAATTAGAACAGGGGTGTTGAATTCAGGGATGCTTAAATCTGGCCTGCGGGGCTGGCCTGGAAATGTCAAAGGATTAGCCCGCGGTGCTATGGCGGCTAAAATGGGCCAAGTGCAATTCCCCCCGTGCCTCAATGGCCCCAAACCAGCCCCAAAACAGGCTGGAAATGGGTCATGTGGCCTGTTTTCGGCCAGCAAAGTGCTGTAGGAGGCATCCATCTTGCCCACTCCCCACTCCCGCCACTATTGGCACATGGAGGAGAGCTACAATGCTGATCCTGTCCACAAAGAAATCTAGTTTGACACCCCTGGATGAGAAGATCTCCAAGTTCCCTTCCAACTCTGTTATTCTGTTACACGGGATCCTATCTTGAGAAGGGACTTGGACTAGATGATTTCTATGATCATTTCCAACTCTATGATTCCATAATAAATAAAACCAAATCAGAATTATTTTCTATTTTAACTCCATCTATTACTTTTGAAGAATGCAGCCCCCTCCAACATTCCATTCAAAAGTGAAGGAGGGGGGACTTCCCATAGTAGTCTTTATGGAGTGCAGAGAGTGAGCAACAAATATGATTAGGGGACTGGAGACTAAAACATATGAAGAATGGTTGCAGGAACTCGGTATGCCTATTTCAATGAAAAGAAGGACTAGGGGAGACATGATAGCAGTGTTCTAATATCTCAGGGGTTGCCACAAAGAAGAGGGAGTCAAACTATTCTGCAAAGCATCTGAGGGTAGAACAAGAAGCAATGGGTGGAAACTAATCAAGAAGAGAAGCAACTTAGAACTAAGGAGAAATTTCCTGACAGTTACAACAATCAATAAGTGGAACAACTTGCCTCCAGAAATTGTGAATGCTCCAACACTGGAAATCTTTAAGAAAATGTTGGATACCCATTTGTCTGAAGAACTGTAGGGTTTCCTGCCTGGGCAGGGGGTTGAACTAGAAGACCTCCAAGGTCCCTTCCAACTCTGTTATTACATTATATGTTATATTTGTAGGTTAATAAAAACAGCATAGGCCAGTGCACATGCGTGCAGCAGCCAGCTGCTTTTCCAGGTTCCATCACGTGCATGCATGCCAGACTAGCTGTAACCTGGATGTTGTGACCCAGGTTCCTGGACCCAGACTCCTGGACTCGGATGATTCAGAAAATGAGGGAGAAGACCTGGCAAGCCCTGCTTCTCTTGAGCCCTCTCCCTCCCTGGCACCCACTCAAAGGGAGGGGCCGGCAAGGCCTGATTCTCCCGGGCCTTCTTCTGATTTGGCAACGCCCCAAGAACAGTTTTGGAGGGACGCAAGATTACGAAGGCTTAATCGGCGTGCGCAGCAGCGGAAGAGTTGGGACAAAGCCAAGTCATAATTGTCATGCAGTGACATCTGCAGAGACTATAAATAGGAGGCGGGACTTCCTGGTTTTTTGTCTTGGACAAAGCAATGAATTTGGCGCGAGCTAATTCATGGAGAGAAGAATATATTCGTGAGTAATTCTGGCCTTATCTATAATTTCCTCGTTATCTCCAGAAACTTGGCAGGCCCGTGGGTAGACGTGGCCAGGACATGTATCTATGTAAATAAAAGGGAAAAAAAAAGGAAGGCCTCTGACGGACTCTTTGCTGGGAGTATTGGGGGAAGGGAAACAGAACATTTTGTCCAAGACCTGACTAAAACATCTTCCACCAAAGATGGAACAGCAGCAGGTACAGCAGCAGTTAGAGCAGCTACAAGCAGCTAATCAACAGCTCCAGCAGCAAGTGGCTCACTTGGCAGGCCAACTTGCTGCCAGGAATGTGCCTGCAGCCCCCCCCCATCCTCCCACTCCTCCTCCTCGCCGCAAGTGCCCGATAACCGTGCCGGATAAGTTTTCTGGGCAGCCTGAGATGTTCCCGACCTTCTTGGGACAGTGCCAGCTCTACATGGCTATGAGGCCAGAGGATTTCCCAGACAACCGGGCTAAGGTGGCCTTCGTGATTAACCTTCTTTCCGGCTCGGCTGCTCGATGGGCCACGCCCCTCTTGCTCCAGGACAGCCCCCTGCTGGCGGACCAACAGCGTTTTTGGCAGCACCTACGCACCATGTATGAGGACCCCGTTCGAATGCTGACGGCAACCAGGCGCCTTAAGGAACTCCGTCAAGGGAAACGCCCCCTGCAGGAGTACATCGCCGAATTTCGTCTTTTGTGCCAGGACTCTGACTGGAATGATGCAGCGCTGGTGGGCGCGTTCAGGAGGGACTCTCAGAGGAATTGCAAGACGAGCTGGCCCGCGTGGGCGCGCGGACCCTCGACAACTTGGTGCCTTTGTCTCCGCCTCGATGCCCGTCTGCAACGGCGACCGTCCCGTCGCACCCCGGGACCCTCCGTCGACATCTGCACCCCACTTCCTGCACCACCAGCACCCAGGGTCGCCCCACGTTTTGTAACCGCTGCGGAAGAGCCCATGGAGTTGGGAGCGGCCAGACCTCGCCTAACAGCCCAGGAGCGGAACCGGAGGCGCCAAGGGGGATTGTGCCTGTACTGTGGGGAGCCCGGCCACTTCGCCGCTTCTTGCCCCAGAAAGCGAAGTGGGGCACGCACGCCGGTCCCCGAATCACAGCGTGACCAATCGGGAAACGGAGCAGGCCCGACCTCGGGGAAACCCTAGGTCGGGCACGTACTAAGCCCCCACTGGACGTTGTGGAAGTAGAGACAATTGATGGACGAGAACTGGTGTCCGGCCCCATTAAATTCGCCACCCAGCCTTTGCGCCTGGCTATTGGGGACCATGAGGAGGCGATCCAGTTTTATGTCACGGTGGACCTTCATTTTCCCTTGGTCCTTGGGTTGGCCTGGCTTCGGACCCACGATCCTCAGGTGGCCTGGTCGCGGAACGCCATCTCTTTCCCGAGTCTGCAGTGCGTCGATCACATCCGCCACACCTGTGCCGGCCAGAACGTCCCCACCGCTGCCATCACCTTGCCTCCTGAGCTGACGGACTTCGCCGACGTGTTCAGCGAGAAGGAGGCGGACCGACTACCCGCATCGGCCCCACGATTGCCCGTGGACCTTCTGCCCAACGCACCACTGCCTGTGGGGCGCCTGTATTCCATGTCGGAGCCCGAGTTGGCGCCCTCAGGGACTTCCTGGACAAAAACCTGGCCCGAGGTTCATCCGGCCTTCAAAGTCCTCTCTCGGCCCCGGTCCTCTTTGTGAAGAAGAAGACAGGGACTTGCGCCTATGCTGTGATTACCGCCGGCTAACGCCATTACGGTGCGGAATCGCTACCCCTGCCGCTCATCCCGGAGCTACTGGAAAGGTTGCGGGAGGCCACGATCTTCACCAAGCTCGATCTCCGGGGCCTACAACCTGGTGCGGATACGAAGGAGACGAATGGAAGACGGCATTCGCACCGATACGGACACTACGAATACACTGTCATGCCATTTGGGTTGACCAATGCTCCCGCCGTTTTCAGCACTTCATGAGCAGCGTGTTCCGAGACATGTTGGATCGGTTCGTGGTTATCTACCTCGGCGACATCCTGATTTACTCGGTCCAGGAAAGCCACCTTCGACACGTCAGTCTGGTTCTGCAACGCTATGGAGCAACAACTCAATGCGAAGCTGAGAAATGCGTCTTCTTCCGGACTTCCATAGAATTCCTCGGGCATATCATCTCGCCCGAGGGCATAGCCATGGACCCATGTAAAGTAGAAGCTTTGTGTAGCTGGGAAGCCCCTCGTCGGGTGAAGGATGTTCAGCGCCTACTGGGCTTCGCCAACTACTACCGGACCTTCATCCCGGGCTTCGCCACACTGACAGCTCCACTTACCCAGCTCCTCAGGAAGAAGGTTGGATTGCGGTGGGGGCCCCGCCAGCAAGAAGCATCCACAGCCCCCAAGAAAGCCTCCGTCACGGAACCCGTCCTGAGGCATCCCGACCCGCTCCGGCCTTTTGTGGTGGAAACGGACGCGTCCAATGTGGCTCTGGGAGCGGTGCTGCTACAGGCTCCGACGAATGGTGGCACACTTTTTCCCTGCGCTTACTACTCCCGGAAACTCAACCCTTCCGGCGCAACTACACTATCTGGGAAAAGAGTTGCTGGCTATCAAGGCTGCATTCGAGGCTTGGCGACACCATCTGGAGGGCCCGACATCAGGTGGAGGTCGAGCGGACCATCGGAATCTCGAGCACCTCACCACAGCTCGGAAGTTAAACCAGCGGCAGATCCGGTGGTCGTTGTTTTTTGCCCGGTTCAACTTCCGCGTGACCTACATTCCCAGCGGTCACAACCGGAGGGCGGATGCCCTGTCCCACAAGCCAGAGTACCTCTGCGCCAAGGACCCCTTCCTCCACGGACAGTGCTGCCGGCAGAAGCCTTGGCCGCAGCACGGAGCCAGTGGACTTGCGGGCCCAGGTGCGAGGCGCAGCGCCAGGACGCCTGGTCGCAGCAAAGGAGGCGGAGGTGGGCCCCACGTCTCCTTGGACCTTGGAGGAGGACTTACTCAAGTTTGGGCGATTATATGTGCCCACAGGACCACTCCGAGCCCTCGTCATGACCCAGTGCCACGACAACCCTGCAGCAGGACATTTTGGGTTCTTCAAGACCCTCCACCTGGTGACACGGACCTTTTGGTGGCCCAGTGCGGCATGATATACATGCCTACGTGACATCCTGCGTACCGTGCCGGCAAGCCAAGACCGCCACGGGGCCCTCCCGGCTCCTCCAGCCCTTGCCGACACCCGACAGACCCTGGGGGCGATCTCTATGGATTTCCTGACAGACCTGCCGCCGTCCTCTGGGTTCACCACGGTGCTGGTGGTGGTGGACATGCTCACCAAGATGGCACACTTCATCCCATGCCGCGGACTGCCCACAGCCGCAAAACGGCCCGTCTCTTTCTGCAGCACATCTTCCGCCTCCATGGTCTACCGGACAGGGTGGTTTCGGACCGCTGGAGTTCAGTTCACAGCCCGCTTCTGGAAGAGCCTGATGGCGCGTTGGAGGTGCAGGTATGTCTGTCGTCATCGCACCATCCGGAGACCGACGGGGGTACAGAGAAGGTCATCGGTATACTGGAACAGTATCTCCGTTGCTTCATCAACCAGCAACAGGACAACTGGGCCGACTACCTGTCTCTGGCGGAGTTTGCTTTTAACAACTCTCAGCACACCTCTACTCAGATGACCCGTTCTTTGCCAATGTGGGTACCATCCGCGGCTCTTCCTCTGGCACCACGGACTCTCCTGTTCCCGAAATGCAGACCTTCCTGACGGAATTGCATGCGGTCCAACAGTTGGTACGTCAGCAGCTGAATCGGGCAAAGGAGGACTACAAACGGTCCGCTGACCGCTCCCGACGGGCAACGCCCCCGCTGGCAGTTGGAGACCGGTGTGGCTCTCCACCAAACACCTCCCGTCCGACCGCCGGTAAAGTTGGACCACCGATTCATCGGCCCGTTCCCTGTCGAGGCAGTCATCAACCCGGTAGCCTACCGACTGACCCTGCCACGATCCATGCGGATCCACCCGTTTTCACGGTCCCTTCTGGTTCCTGAGGCCACACCGAGTCCCCTTCGTGCCCAACAGCACCCATCACTGTCGCCGAGGACGGGTCGGAGGAATACGAAGTCCACAGCGTACGAGACTCTCGCTGGCTAAAGGGTCGTTTCCAATATTTGATCGCGTGGAAGGGATACGGGACTGATTTCTCCTGGGTAGATGCCTCCGACGTTCATGCCCCTGACCTGGTGCAGGCCTTCCATGAGCAGAACCCAGCCCGACCGCATCCCGATCGTCAGCCCCGGGGGAAGGGCCCTGCGGTGAGGGATAGTGTTGTGACCCAGGTTCCTGGACCCAGACTCCTGGACTCGGATGATTCAGAAAATGAGGGAGAAGACCTGGCAAGCCCTGCTTCTCTTGAGCCCTCTCCCTCCCTGGCACCCACTCAAAGGGAGGGGCCGGCAAGGCCTGATTCTCCCGGGCCTTCTTCTTATTTGGCAACGCCTCAAGAACAGTTTTGGAGGGACGCAAGATTACGAAGGCTTGATCGGCGTGCGCAGCAGCGGAAGAGTTGGGACAAAGCCAAGTCATAATTGTCATGCAGTGACATCTGCAGAGACTATAAATAGGAGGCGGGACTTCCTGGTTTTTTGTCTTGGACAAAGCAATGAATTTGGCGCGAGCTAATTCATGGAGGGAAGAATATATTCGTGAGTAATTCTGGCCTTATCTATAATTTCCTCGTTATCTCCAGAAACTTGGCAGGCCCGTGGGTAGACGTGGCCAGGACATGTATCTATGTAAATAAAAGGGAAAAAAAAAGGAAGGCCTCTGACGGACTCTTTGCTGGGAGTATTGGGGGAAGGGAAACAGAACACTGGAAGAGCAGCTGGCGACGGCGTGCATGCCCACAAAGAGGGCTCTGTGTGCCACCTCTGGCACGCGTGCCATAGGTTCGCCATCACGGGAATAGGCTCTTGCCAGACAGCCATTTGGTGTAGTCGTTACGACATCAGGCTAGAAATGAGGAGGCCGGGAGTGCTAGTCCTGCGTTAGGCATCAATGTGACCTTAGGTCAGCCATTTTCTTTCCACTCCAAGAAGGAAGCAATGGGAAAACTACTTCTGAAAAACGTTGCCAAGAAAACTTCAGGGAATCTCCAAGAAACTGTCATGACTGAATGGAAAAAGAAAAAGGCTCTTGCCTTTAAATGGAAATATTCTTTACAGATTGACACAGCTTGTAAAAGCAATAGGGGGCAAGGATAGATAGATGGAGGCTGCCTTGCCTTTGTTAGGTTAGTAGTAGTAGGAAAGAAGGGGACATGGTGGCTCAGTGGCCAAGACACTGAGCTTGTCAATCGAAAAGTTGGCAGTTCAGCAGTTTGAATCTCTAGTGCTGCATAACAGGGTGAGCTCCTATTACTTGTCCCAGCTTCTGCCAACCTAGCAGTTCGAAAGCACATAAAAAATGCAAGTTGAAAAATAGAGACCACCTTTGGTGGGAAGGTAACAGCATTCCATGCACCTTCGGCATTTAGTCATACCAGCCACATGACTATGGAGACATCTTCGGAAAGCACTGGCTCTTCGGCTTTGAAATGGAGATGAGCACCGCCTCCTAGAGTCGGGAACGACTAGCACATATATGCATGGGGAACTTTTACTTTTATCTTTTAGTGGTAGGAAAGGCTGGAAACAGGTCACAGATCAGTAGTGGGTTGCAAATCCCATCGCTACTGGTTTGCTCATAGGCACTCGCTCATTCGCATACTCATGCACGATGCTTCTGCACATGTGCAGAAGTGTCCAGGTGGGTGGGCGAAGCCTCCTGCCGCTGCAGCTATTGATTCACCTGATCTGGGGAAAACTGGTAGCAACCCACCACTGATCCAGATTCATATTATGCATTCATGTCCTGAACAAACAGCGGGACATTTTCATGCAGCAGAAAAGGGGGTATGTGATTGCTCTCTTTGATTCTTTAGGTTTAAGCTAATTATGGAGAATAACAGAGCTGGAAGGGACCTTGTAGGTTTTCTAGTCCAAACCCATGCCCAAGCAGAAGACCCTATAGCATTCCAAACAAATGACCGCCCAATCTCTTCTTTAAAAACTACAGTTTTGGAGCACCCGCAACTTCTGAAGGCAAGGCATTCCACTGGTTAATTGTCCTCACTGTCAGGAATTTTCTCCTTAGTTGCAACTTGGTTTTCTCCTTGATTGGTTTCCATCCATTGCTTGAGAATAAATTGTTGGGCACTATTTGTAGGCCACATCAGTTCTAAAAAATTGGTGAAGAAAAAAAAAAGGATTACGAAATCTCTATAAAATAGTGTCCTTGATAAGCCTGAACAGAAAGAACAAACTGTATGATGAGATCAGAACATTTTATCCTAGGTATAGATTAAAAAGGAAGGATCAGTCAATTCAGAGCTGGCAAAAACACTCTTCGTGGAAGAGATCTAATTGGACTTGGGGGGGCATTTTGGGGGGGGAGATGTACACACCATCTCATCCAGTAATAAGCTTCACTTCTGAGTTAGCCTTCGGATTAGGGCATAAAAGGTTGTAGAATAAAAGGGGCATCAAAACACATTTCCTGTGCTGTGGCTCCTACAGTTGGTTTCCACACAAGGGACTCACCTGTTTTATCTTCTTTGCAGGTAAGTAAGATGTTATCACCCCTTCCTTTCTAAGCCTATTCTTGACTTCTTCATATTGTGGATATTGTCAACTACTTGTTTATGGTCTGCAAGTATAAAATGCTGTTTCAGCCATGATTTGTTTTAAAGACTGTCAGAAATTTTGCAACTCTACGAAGGCATAATATGAGTGGTGAGTTTGAACTGGTTCGCAAGAACCAATAGTAAAACCAGCAGGAGGCTCTGCCCACTGACCCGAATGTCATCAGGAAGCTTTGTGCATGCGAAGCAAGCGTGCGCGGCCCCGTTGTGAACTGATAGTAAAGATAAGTAGAACTCACACCTGCATAATATGCTTAGAAGATGTTTTGAAAGTCCTGATTCATTTTTGATTGTATGATTCCTTTTGGATGGCCGTTTCTCCCCACTTGTCACTTTGAGCATTTTTCATGGATAGAGTGGAGTGGAGTAAAATAATATTAGTATAGAATAATATTAGAATAGAATAATATTGTGACATACCATTTATTGTTCTATTAATCATATAAACAGCCACTGGCCCAAAACTCTGCTGTCTTTGCTCTCTTTGAAGCCAGAAATAAATAAAACCAAGGCTTACTTATTTATTTATTCAAAGTCTACTCACCCATCTCACTGATAAAGCAACTCTGGGTAGTTTACAATGTAAAAGATTAAAATATATTAAAAAAATTAAAATTAGGAGAAAAAAATGAATAGAAAAGCTCAAAACCAATATGATGTGCGGCCAGGAGATAGAGATCTTCTTTACCTAATCAGTCACACACACACACCCCAACATAGCTGGCCACTGTTGGGGTCCAGGTCAACTTTTCAGGCTCTTCTGGAAGGATTGTGGAGAAGGACATCCGACTGAAGAATATTCCAGAAGGTGGAGCCACAGCAGAAGACTCTTTTCCTGGACTCTGCCAACTGAATTTTTTTGGCCAATGGAAGGCCAGTGGCGGGTCCCAGGAAACTGTCGCTACCAGTTCATTCATGCGCGCACATGCACGCTTGCTCGCTGTGCTTCTCAGCATGCATAGAAGGATCCAGGTGGGTGGGCAGAGCCTACCCTGCCACTATCAGTTCGCATGATCAGTGAAAACTGGTAGCAACACACCACTGAAGAAGGTCCTTTCCACTGAATGAGTGGGACGGAGTAGTCCTGTTAGAGTTAAACAATTCCTCAGGTACCCTGGACTTTGTCAGAGACTCCCAATGTCTGAACTTGTTGTTTTCTGGCAGATGTTCCATTACCCAAACTAGGTAACATCATCAGTGCTAGTAAGGAATGGAGTTCATCTCAATTTACATTTTACTAGTTTGCCCTTGTCAGTATTGGTGGAGGTGGTCTTAGAGGTTCTTTGGTTGGGCTGTTTTATTGTTAGCTTGTTTGGAAGTTCCTTGACTGAGGTATTGTTTACTTCTTGATTGTTGGTCTGATATAAATCTTACTAACACTGATGTTATCTAGTTTGTTATTGAAATGTCTGCAAGAAGACAATCAAGCTCAGAGAGCACCAACCTGAGCTATAAATATTCTCCTTCACTGGTGTTCCCAATGTCTGTGAATTTGTATTACCGTATCCAAAACTGAATCATTCCACCGTTCCTTGTTTCAGCTGTTGCAGAGACAATGATGTCTTTGAAAGAATCCTTCCATGCTTTGCTTCTCCTCTTAACAACTGTATTCATCCAGGGATCCTGTGCCTTTAGCTATGAGGACTTCCTCATGAAGCACTATGACTTCCCAAGAAGCATCGTTGGAAGCCACTATTGCAATGCCATGATGCAAAGCCGGGGAATGACCAAGCCCAAATGCAGGCTAGTCAATACCTTCATACACGACACCAAGGCTTATATCCTTGATGTGTGTGGCAGAAAAGGGGTGTCCTACGGGCATGAACTGCGCCATAGCATAAAGATATTTTCGGTCACCACCTGTACTTTGAGAGGTTCCAACCCCCGAGCACCTTGTATCTACAGAGAAAATCTTTCTCCCAGAAATATAGTTGTTGCATGTGTGGATGGAAAGCCCGTACACTATGAGGAAGGAGATTTTGCAGTAGTGCATGAAGATGAATCGTCTTATTAGCATTGCGGTATCAACTCTTCTGTCAATTCCACTGCGCCCGCTCCTGAAAGCAGGAAAAGAAGTAACAGATGACAACTTATCAAGGAGAGATCCACAAAGAACTAAGGAGAAATTTCCTGGCAGTGAGATCAATTAATGAGCAGAGCGATTTGCCTTCAGAACTTGTGGGTGCTCTATCACTGGAAGGTTTTTAAGAACAGATTGGACAGCCATTCATCTGGAATAGCATAGAGTCTCCTGCTTTGGCAGAGGTTGGACTAAAGGACCTGCAAGGTCTCCTTCAACTCTGTTATTCAGTTAACTCCTCTGTGCAAAATTAAAGTTTGATTCCTAATTGTGTGACATTTTTTCTCCAGTATTTGCCTTACAACTGCTTCAGTCTTTGGACCTACAGTATCTATCTATCGATCGATCGATCGATCTAGTTATCTTTATCCATCCATCCATCATCTACATCTATATCTATCTATCTATCTATCTATCTATACCTATACCTATATATCTATCTCTATCCATCTATCCATCTATCCATCTATCCATCTATCCATCCATCCATCCATCCATCCATATCTGTCTGTCCGGCTCTATCTATCTATCTATCTATCTATCTATCTATCTATCTATCTATCTATCTATCTATCTATCTATCTATCTATCTTTCTATCTGTCCATCCATCCATTTAGCTAGCTATCATCCATCCATCCACCCATCTATCCATCCATCATCTATCTAGCTAACATCTATTCAGTTTTATTTTTTATTGTTTTAATGTGATACACAATCTGACAAACACACAACATATAACATATAAATATTTCCTATTCAGTTTTAAATCCTAAATTTGTTTCTTCTGATTTTTCACCATAACAGTCTTTCTTTCTGCCGGGGATCATGACTCCTTCATTTGTCTACAGAGCAGTCTTATCTTTCCCCATGTTTCTGCTTGCTACTCTGCCAGCTATAAATTCATGCAGCTCACCTGTATGGCTCTGTCTCTGAATTGTCTTCTCCAAATGCAATAGATTATTTATTAATTAACTTCAATAAGGCTACATTTAGTGATTTTTTTACACACATAGGAATCATGTTAATGTTCACCCAATTGATGAGTACAAAAAATACCATGAGACCTTGAAAGGAGGATAAATAACATTTCTTTAACAGCATCAAATTAAAGTCAGGAATCTCCAGAGTTTGTTGCAACCCTATTTTTCATGTCTGTTGCATGTTCTTGTACATACACGGCACAGCACAGCACTGATTTCTTCATTTCAACGTGATTCCTTCATTCCCCTGGATTTTAAAGTTACGAAAAAGCACATTTGTGGTCATAATGATTTTCAAGGATTGACCAGCAGTGTTATTAGCTAATCATAAAGGCTGTTGAGAAAATTCCATTGAACCCCAATCACTAGCAGGTTGGGGTTTTTTTTAGACATCAGTTGCTCTGGTTTAATGAGGAAACTAAAAATCATGCATAAAAAGAGAATCCCAAAACCAAGCAACCAATCCTAGAGGTTCATTATAGAAACACATTTTCTGGGCAAACCCTGATGGAGACGAGGAAACATAAAAATAATATAAACAGGTAGGTTTACAGTGGGTGTTAGGTAGGTTTAAGAAGATTACACTAAATAGACAAATCTGGGAAAACCAGATTTAATTAGAGAATTCTGTGGTGCACATTAGGCAACATCCTAACTTCTTTCATATTTGGGTTGAGAAGGAATTTCAGGCTGAAGGCACAACAAATGTTGCCATTGTGCTCCAGATTCTTACTCCTGTTCCCACCATCTTTTCCCCCTTTTAAATTTGCTCAGAAGGTTAGAACATTAAGATGTAATGTTGTTTTATATGCATTCTGGAGAACTGCAGATGGTGGTAGTCCCTAGTGTGGGTCCTGGTGCAATTTTTCACCCCTCTGATCCAAACTGATGCCAGCTCTGCCTCTATCCTGCCACAGTTGATGGTAATGGAATAAATACAATTTGGAGAAGTAGACCTAGTTTTTCCCCTTTGTCAGAGAAGATATAAAAGATACACCATGGACTGAAGAATTAATGTTATGTTCTATATGTCCTATAGAACATAACATTAATTCTTCAGTTTTATCATTGGAACTAGCAATCAACTGACCATTTAGAAAACTGAATTTTTAAAAAAAATATGTAGATTCTTTAGTTCTCAATCATTTTCCTAAGCAGAATCTGGTGTACATGCTAATGATACATATCTATAACGTGATATGAATATATTCAACGTAAGAGTTGTCCATGGGGGGGAGGGGGCAAACAATGAAAGCATTGATTCATCCTGATGGGAGCTCCACTCTTTTGTGTTCTCTCTCTTTCTGTTTCTCCTCTTCATATAAAATAAATAATTATCAATCACATTGGAAATCCAGACTTGAATTTATTTATTGTAAGTTACTTGTACTTCTAAATAAAGATGAAGGTCAAGAAAGCAAACTCTTTTTGAAGAGCACTATGAAATATTCAGATGATAGATAGATAGAATAGAATAGAATTTTATTGGCCAAGTGTGATTGGACACACAAGGAATTTGTCTTGGTACATATGCTCTCAGTGTACATAAAAGAAAAGATACGTTCATCAAGGTACAACATTTACAACACAATTGATGATCAATATATCAATATAAATCATAAGGATTGCCAGCAACAAGTTATAGTCATACAGTCATAAGTGGAAAGAGATTGGTGATGGGAACTATGAAATGATTAATAGTAGTGCAGATTCAGTAAATAGTCTGACAGTGTTGAGGGAATTATTTGTTTAGCAGAGTGATGGCCTTCGGGAAAAAACTGTTCTTGTATCTAGTTGTTCTGGTGTGCAGTGCTCTATAGCGTCGTTTTGAGGGTAGGAGTTGAAACAGTTTATGTCCAGGATGCGAGGGATCTGCAAATATTTTCACGGCCCTCTTCTTGATTCGTGCAGTATACAGGTCCTCAATGGAAGGCAGGTTGGTAGCAATTATTTTTTCTGCAGTTCTAATTATCCTCTGAAGTCTGTGTTTTTCTTGTTGGGTTGCAGAACCGATAGATAGGTAGGTAGATAGATAGATAGATAGATAGATAGATAGATAGATAGATAGATAGATAGATAGATAGATAGATAGATAGATAGATAGATAAGTAGGTAGATAGATAGGTGGGTGAGAGGGAGGGAGGGTAGGTAGGTAGGTAATAGAAAGAATAGATAGGAAAGATGGATAGGAAAGATGGATGGATACATAGAAGTAGAGGTAGGGAGATATAGCTGGGGAACCATTTATATAATGGGCTCCTTGAAGCAGAAGGGCAGAGGAAGACAGACGGAAGGTTGAGAATCCATCTCTTCTTCCAGATTTCATTCAGGTGAGTCTAAGAGCAAGGAAGGCTAAAATGAAGAGATTATTTTCCTGTGAGATATTTTGTTCATCACTGAACTGGATTAGGCTTATCAAAGCTTGGTTGGTTTTCATTCTAAGTTGGTTTTCATTTCTTCGTAGGGCTTGTACTATGCTGAAGGGTTCATACCATCTTCCTTATGGCCTTGAATTCAGTTCCTTCCAGGCTCATAAGTGAGGTAGACTTTACATGTAATATTAAAGAAGTATTTTCCACTAAATTCTTACCAGGGGTGGGTTTCAAAATTCTTTACTACCAGTTCTGTGGGTGTGGCTTGGTGGGCGCGTCATGGCTTGGTGGGCATGGCAGGGGAAGGATACTGTAAAATCTCATTCCCACCCCATTCCAGGGGAAGGATACTGTAAAATCTCATTCCCACCCCACTCCAGGGGAAGGATACTGTAAAATCTCCTTTCCCTCCCCAATCCAGGGGAAGGTTATTGCAAAATCCCATTTCCTCCCGATCAGCTGGGACTTGGGAGGCAGAGAATAGATGGGGGTGGCGTCAGAATTTTTATTACTGAACTACTCACAATTTCCACTATCGGTTCTCCAGAACTGGTCAGAACCTGCTGAAACCCACCTCTGATTCTTACTCTACCCAAGGATAGCATCCTTGGCTAGAGTAAGGTATTTTGGAGAGAGAACTCAGACGAATGTAGTGATTAGAGGCAATAAAAAGGCAGAAAAGATAAAGATTCCCAAGGAATAAAGAACATTTTTGTCTGTCAGCCTTGCCTGCTGGTTAAAACAAGGATAACAACACACCCACACCAGGGATACTAGCTCTATCCATATTGTAAATTTATCTGTATAGCAGTGTTCCATTATCTCAGGATATGCCCCAAAGAGGAGGGAGTCAAGCTATTCTTCAAAGCACCTGAGGGTGAGATAAGAAGCAATGGGTGGAAACTAATCAAGGATAGAAGCAGTGGTGGGATTCAGCCAATTCGCACTACTTCAGGAGAACCGGTTGTTAACTTTCTGAACAGTTTGGTGAACTGGTTGTTGGAAGAAATCATTAAGGCACAGAACCGGTTGTTAAATTATTTGAATCCCATCACTTTCATCCAGTGATTCACCTATTTGTTTAATTTTTACCCTTCCCTTCTATTTTTGACAACTCAATCTGTTGAGAATACCTACTTCTTCCTCCCATTTTCCCCACAAAACCCTGTGAGATGAGTTGGGCTGAATGAAAGAGATGGGCCAAAAGTCATCCAAGTGTTTTTTCATGCCTAAAATGGGACTAGAATTCACAGTCTCCTGGTTTCCAATCAGGTACCTTAACCACTAAACCAGACTACCTTTCAACTGAGGGTAAGAATTACAGAAACATTTTCTACTTTCCGACCCTGTACCTAATTTACCTTCTTTCACACATTTGTTACTTGGGGTTTTCAGAATTATTATTATTATTACTTTAACCTGTCAACTATTCTTTCAACTCATCATAAGCTGCGAAACAGGCAGATCCTCTTCAAGTGCATTTAACCCAACCATTTCTGCAACTGACTCCTCACCTTAACGATGGAGTAATGGTCATAGAACATTATGTCATATACAGATTGAAGTGAAGATCAACAGCCAGATAAATATTGTCCAAATATAGATTGGATGTCAAGGAGAGAAGCAACCTAGAACTAAGGAGAAATTTCCTGACAATTAGAACAATTAATCGTGGAACAATTTGCCTCTAGAAGTTGTGAATGCTCCAACACTGGAAGTTTTTAAAAAGAGATTGGACAATTATTTATCTGAAATGGTACAGGGTTTCCTGCCCAAGCAAAGGGTTGGACTAGAAGACCTCCAAGGTCCTTTCCAACTATTCTATTCTATTCTATTCTATTCTATTCTATTCTATTCTATTCTATTCTATTCTATTCTATTCTATTCTACCCTACTCTACCCTATCCTACCCTGTTCTCCTCTGCTCTGCTCTGGAGATCTGTGGTGGTGATGATGGAAATCAACATTTGCAAGAATGCAGGTGCAATGCCACAACTGAAGAAGGCACGAAAACGATGGGTCCATACCCACCACATTGAAGATTTTGACTACCTCTGCGCATAACATATGTTGAAAGCACAGACAGACAAATGGAATCTATTTCAAATTTGAAGCTAAGAATTAGACTTCAGAAGCCAACTATTTTATAGTCCTATCTAACAGTTCTAGGCCACCTTAAAGATGGATAAAATCAAGATCACATGGAGGGTTAATACAGCTTCATAATGCCTTGAAAAGACCACACTTGGAATATCGCATCCAGTTTTATTTGCCACGATATAAAACAGATGTTGAGATTCTGGAAAGAGTGCAGAGAAGAGATTAGGGGACTAGAGAATGAAACATATGAATAATAGTTGCAGGAATTAGGTATGTCTAAGAGTATAGAAGCGTGATCCATTACAGATAAACATACATGTGCAGATTAGATGTATTTATTTTTTTATGGAAGAACCATGATGGAAATCCCATCTTCCTTCTGTCCAACTCTTCAGATATGTAAAAGTGAGCAGTAACTTCTGTTTATTGAAGGACTTCCACGTTGCCCTTACTCAGAGGCACACTGCTGCTTGAGAAGCTTCAGGTGTTCATGTCTCTTTCAGTAAGTGTTTCACCATTGGTGATAAGGCAATAGCATTGCTGGGATCCAGCTGTGAAACATGTCCATGCATAATCATGCTCTCTTCAAGAAGGTCCTTGCACACATGAATTTCTTTTTCTGTTTTGAAATAAACATCTGTCCATGCTCACTTCTCATTTTTGGGATGGGGGTCAATTGCAGCTCTTTCCTGCTCCTCCTCTATCTTGCAGGTGGACCATTTATATAATGGGACCATAGAAGCAGAAGGACAGAGGAAGACAGAAAGTTGAGAACCCATCTCTTCTTCGAGATCCCATTCAGGTGAGTCTAAGCCCAGAGAAGGCGAAGATGGAGAAACAATGTTTTTATGGGAGATTTTGATTCTCACTCAACTGCATTAGACTTTTCAATACTTAGTTGACCTGCATTTTAAACTATCTTCTTTGAAGGGCTTGTACTACAGTGAAGTGCAAACCTCACCTTCCTCATGATTTTGACCTCAGCTCCTTCCAAGCTCATGATTGAGATAGATTTATTATTCTTAAGTAATAATACTAAAAAAAGTATTTTCCTCTTAATTCTGACGCTATGCAAGGATGGCATCAGGGGATATAAAGATATTGGGGAGAGGAGAAGTGAGAGGAATGCCGTGACTAGAGACAACAAACAGGTAGTAACGGTTGAGTAAAGGTTCCCATGGAATAGAACTGATGTTTTTCTGGCTTGTATGGTAGACCAAAGAGACACACCCAGGAGTACTAGCTCTATCTATATTGTAAGTTTATTTTAACAGTATCTTGAAAGTCTGAAAGTACATTACCCACCACATCACCTTTTACAATCCAAGGAAATTTTTAAAATGTTTACCTTGACCCCATTCCTTCTGCGGGCTCAGATGCCTCTTCTCTGATCATTGCTTAGCTTGTGGCTCTTCCTTCTGTCTCCCAAGGAAATTGTCATACACCTTTAGAATATTACATTGGTAGAACTTCCAATTCAAGGATGCTTGAAGATCCCTTCTATTGAGCATTAAATGAAGTCAGGTCAGAAACTAATGTAGTATCTGGAAAATTTTCAATGGTTTGCTTCTACTGGAAGGGATGTCACCTCCTTAATAATTCTTTGAAGGAGCTTCTAAAGAAAATTTCCTAATTTTGGCAACAGGGAATGTCAAGGATTTTTCATAATAGCTAACATAGAAAGGTCCATTTCAGCGTTAGATATTTCAACCACTGGTTTCCGATGGAGATATTCATGCATCTTCTCCCTTTCTTCTGTGGTAGAGCTGATCATGCTGTTCAAAGGATTTGGCCTTGGGCTCTTCATAGTCCTGGCTGCTGTCCTGATGCTGGGCACCTTCGCTGCTGACTATGAAACCTTCGTGAAGCACCACTGCGATAACCCGAAGAGCAATGTGGGGGATCATTACTGTAATAAAATGATGCAAAGATGTGGAATGACCAGCCCCAAATGTAAGGAGGTGAACATCTTCATTCATGCCCCAAAGAAAAAAATCATTGATGTCTGCGGGGATGGCAGAGAAGCCATTAACAACAGATTGCGGCGTAGCAAGAACCGGGTCACCACCTGCACGATGAAAGGCTCATCCACCAAACCTCCTTGTGATTACAGGGGAAACACTTCACCCAGATATATTGTCATTGCTTGTGAGAATGGATTGCCTGTGCACTACGAGGAAGGTCAGAATTTAACAGTACTTGAAGATAATATGAATTGATCGGATGGAGCCTCCCTCAAGATGGCTTCTCTTCTATGGGAAAGATCTCATTTTCTGCTAATCCTGAGGCTCATTTCCTGAACTCTTTTTCATTGATCCGTGCTTAATTTTTACCATTTGAACCTACCTAGAAATTTCCCGTGCTTTCTTTTTTTCTCTTTACCCTTCAGCCAGCACAAAATCAAAACGCCTAATTTTTACATAAACCAGAAATAATATCTCTATCAAATGCTCTTAAATGAATAATTAAAAATAAACAAAAAGTTGCATTACAACTCTGTTATTTGTGTTGCTTCATTTTATTTTAAACAATTGTGATATTTTCAAAGAAGGGATAACCAGATTCATCCTGCATTAACGTGACCAAAATTTCTGCTCTTGTTATATTGTTCTTGTTTGATTCTCCCTCAACACATCAGGGCCCTGTTTGTGATGGCCATCAGGTATCATGTCTATGGAGATTCTCAGTCATCCAGAGCTGAAGAAGCTACTTGGATGAGAAGCCAAACATCTTCAAATTAAAACCACAAAGTCCAGTTGCTTCTTGAAAAAGCACCTTTGGGACCCCCAAGTATTACTATTTTTCTTTTAAATGCAAATGGCTCTTCTGAAACAATACAGAAGCCTGATCTAGATACTTTAGTTGGAAGGGATGCAAACTCAACCATCGGAATGAGAAAGTGTACTATAATTAACATGCTTTAACTTTGGTGAACCAGTATCTGCTAATCCTAGATCTACTGGTATCTTAGAAGGACATTCAGGTTTCATAAGGATTGATAATCATTGCAAAAAACAAACAAAAAAACCTGGAGGAGATTTACTCATCTGAACCGCTTTCTTTCTTTATATCATCTGTGTGCTGTCACTGCAGGTGAAGGGGTTCAGATCATGGGACTTGAAGTCTAAACATCTTATAGTTGTCAAGGCTGAGAAACACTGACTTAGATCCTCACAGTTACACTAGAGATGTTTGTCTTTATTCCATTTTTAAATTCAACACAATAAAGAGACTCACCTGGTCAAGAATGAAATGGGCAGACCAGAGGTGGGTTTCACCAGGTTCTGTCCAGTTCTGGAGAATCGGTAGCAGAGATTTTGAGTAGTTCAGTGAACTGGTAGCTAATGGCCACTAAGTATTATGTTTATGGAGATTCTCATCTTCCAGAGCTGAAGAAGCTTCTTGGATGAGATGTGAAACACCTTAAAAATATGAAGTCCAGTTGCCTCTTGAAAAAGCATCTTTGGAACTACCAACTATTATTATTTGTCTTTTAAACACAAATAGCTTTTCTGAAACAACACAGCAGCCTGATATAGTTTTAGATCAGGGGTGTCAAACTGGTGGCCCACTGGGCAGATGCATCACACCCAGGCCATAACGACCCCTCCTGTGCGAAAGGGGAAAACGTCACAATACATCACATGAAGGCAACGTAACATGGCGAGTTTGGGCTCTAGTTACTTTAGTTGGAAGTATATAAAGCCAACCATCAGAAGGAGAAAATGTACTACAATTAACAGGCTTTAGCTGTATTCACACAAACTCTGGTGAACCAGTGTCAGGCAATCCTAGATCTAGTGGTATCTTAGAAGGACATTCAGCTTTCACAAAGGCTGGCAATTACTGGAAACAGAAGTGGAGAAGTGGAGGAGACCCCTTTCTTTCCTTATATGAACTGTGTGGTGTCACTGCAGATGAAGGAGTTTGGACCATGGGAATTGAAGTCCAGACATCTTAAAGTTGTCAAGGTTGCAGAACACCAGCTTAGACCATCTCACTTAGAGTAGAGATGTTTTTCTTTATTCTATTTTCCTTTAACCCAACAAAATAAAGACACTCATCAGGTCACAATAATCAAATGTCCAGACCTTAAATCATTTCATGTATCATGGGATGCTGCAATTGTTTTAAGTGTGAAAAATGGTCATGAATCACCTTTTTCAGTGATGTTGTAAGTTTGAATGGTCACTAAACAAACTGTTGTACGTCAAGGACTACCTGTATAGAACTGTTCAAAAAAACAATCATGTAGACATTGCTATGTACCAGCATATATCAAAAGCCCCCTTCAGTAGATCTCTGTTTAGTATTTTCCTGAAATAATGAAGTAGAGACCAATCTGATTTCAAGGGACACAAACTTCCAAAACATTTGGTACTACCACATAAAAAGAGCACTTCTGGAGCTTCGTTATCCATCACCCATCTTCAAATGGAAGATAGAGATAATGAATCAAGTTTGGGAGAACTCTGACTTAAGTTGGTTAAAGGGCCTGGAGACATCTTTTTAAAAGCCAACTAAAGATATTTGATTTCTTTGACAGGTTCTCCAGTTCTTACTGTCTTCAAAAGGATTCATTTTCCTCTTTACTTAATAAATTTCATTTTATTGTGTTAGGACTGTCAGCCCAGAATAATACCATAAGAAATATTTGCAAATATTCTCTCCATAACCAGCATTCTTAAATAAATTGAAATAGTCAATGCAGTTAAGGGTTAATTATTATTATTTTTAAAAATAGAGAATCCTAGATGTTTATTTTATTGCAACTTAAGTCAATGGCCAACTAGCATTAAATGAATTTTCCTCTTGCACTTACTGCCCTTTTCACAAACTATGGTAAAAATGGCTAGAATAAATTGGTGATTGGGGAACTTCAGGGCTGATAAAAGCCTTGTTCAGCCTAGTTGAAAATTACTGACTAGTTTCTTTATGCTGTGTCACCTGCAAAGTAATGGAATCAATCATCAACCAATCCATTACCCTCCACCTAGAAACAAACAACCTACTCTCTAATAAACAATTTGGTTTCAGAAAAAAATTATCCTATAATCTACAACTTCATCACTGCAAAAACATATAGACTACAAATCTTGATCAGGTCAAACAATAGATGCAATTTACATAGACTTCTGTAAAGCCTTTGACTCAGTGGTACACGACAAACTACTTCTAAAACTGAAATCCTACGGCATCTCCGGATCCCTCCATAATTGGATAACAACGTTCCTGTCAAACAAATAACAAGTGGTAAAAATAGGCAGTGCCCTATCAAATCCTGCTCCAGTTAATAGCGGCGTTCCCCAAGGCAGCATTCTAGGACCAACACTCTTCATAATATATATTAATGATCTCTGTGACCATATTATAAGTAACTATGTTCTCTTCGCTGATGATGTTAAACTATTTAACACTACCAACAATACAGCTACCCTTCAAAAAGACCTTGACTTTGTTTCGGAATGGTCAAAAATTTGGCAACTCCAAATCTCAACCAGCAAATGCTCCATCTTACACATTGAAAAAAAGAATCAGAACACTAAATACAAGCTTGATGGACATGACCTTGTAGATGACCCTCACTCTGTCAAAGATCTTGGAGTTCTCATATCAAATGATCTAAGTGCCAAAGCCCACTGCAACTACATCTCCAAAAAGGCATTAAGAGTTGTAAACCTAATCTTGTGTAGCTTCTTCTCCGGAAAGATTACACTACTAACAGAGCATACAAAACGTTTGCTAGACCAATTCTCGATTACAGCTCACCTATCTGGAACCCACACTATATTTCAGACATTAATACAATTGAGCGTATCCAGAAATAATTTACAAGAGGAGTCCTTGCAACAAAATACCTTATGCCACCAGACTTAAAATTCTGGATTTAGAAAATTTAGAACTACGCCGCCTTCGGCATGACCTGAGCATAACTCATAAAATCATCTGCTACAATGTCCTACCTGTTGAGACTACTTCAGCTTCAACCACAACAATACACGAGCACACAATAGATTCAAACTTAAAGTGAACCGTTCCAATCTTGATTGTAAGGAATATGACTTCAGTAACAGAGTTGTTAATGCCTGGAATGCACTACCTGACTTCGTAGTGTCATCCCAAAATCCCCAAAACTTTAACCAAAGACTGTCTACTGTTGACCTCACCCCATTCCTAAGAGGTCAATAAGGGGAGTGCATAAGAGCACCAACATACCTATCATTCCTGTCCTAATGTTCTCTTTGGTTGTATTCATTTTGTGTGGTTATTTCATGCTTATACTTATATATCTTGTTGTGTTTGACAAAATAAATAAATAAATAAATAAAAATAAAATAAATAAAATCCAAACTGATTTGCTTTACTTTCAAATTTTTAAATTTCCTGACAGTTAGAACAATTAATAAGTGGAACGACTTGCCTGTAGAAGTTGTAAATGTTCCAACACTGGAAATTTTTAAGAAAATGTTGGATAACCATCTGTCTGAGATGGTGTAGGGTTTCCTGCTTGGGCAGGGGGTTGGACTAGAAGGCCTCCAAGGTCCCTTCCAACACTGTTGTTATTATTATTATTACTTAGAAAATCTTAAGTAATTTTAATTACATAAACAATTTCCTCCTGTGTTCTATAGCTTTAGGGATCAGCCACATTTGGAGACAAAACTATAATTTGACAAAACCTATCAGTCATGCGGATCCTGTTAAATTGACCTCAGAATTGAAAAAAAAACTAAAAAGCAATTGGTTATAATGATAGCTGATCTGAATTTACCAGAAAGGATTTGCAAATGCAGAGAAGTCACATACTTCAACTTTTCTGCAAGAGTTCCCATCTGGTTTCAATAAAACACACTTCAGACCAGTAAAAAATGAATTATGAAAAAGGATATGAATATAAATAAACCAAATAAAAGTTTCAGAGAATAACCAAGCATTAAAAAGCAAGAAAGCAAACTGACCCTCATAAATACAATAGTTTCCTGCTTCCATCCAGTCATTTACCAATTTAATTAAATTTTACCCTGCCCTTCTATTTTTGACAACTCAAGCTGTAGTGGATACCTACTTCTTCCTCCTCCCATTTTCCCCACCAGAACCCCATGAGGTGAGTTGGGCTGAGCGAAAGAGACAGGCCTAAGTCATCTATTTGTTTTTTTATGTGTAAGACAGGACTAGAATTCACAGTCTCCTGGCTTCCACTCTGGTATCTTAACCACTACACCAAAGTAGCTTTCAACTGAGGCTAAGAATTACAGAAACATTTTCTGCTTTCTGACCCTGTGCCTAATTTACCTTCTTTCACACATTTGTTATTTGGGATTGTCTACTATTCAGAATAATAATAATAATAATAATAATAATAATAATAATAATAATAATAATAATAATAATAATAATAATAATAATAATTATTATTATTATTATTATTATTTTACTTTAACCTGTCAACTCTTCTTTCAACTCATAATAAGCTGCACAATAGGCAGACCCTCTTCAGTGCATTTAACCCAACCATCTGTGCAACTGACTCCTTATCTTAATGGTGGAGTAGTGGTCATGGAACATTATGTCATGTATAGATGGAAGTGAAGATCAGTGGCCAGATAAATATTGTTCAAATATAGATCAGATGTCAAGGAGAGAAGCAACCTAGAACTAATGAGAAATTTCCTGACAATTAGAACAATTAATCAGTGGAATGACTTGCCTCCAGAAGTTGTGAATGCTCCAACACTGGAAATTCTTAAGAAGAGATTGGACAACCATTTGTCTGAAATATAGGGCTTCCTGACTAAACAAGGGGTTGGATTAGAAGACCTCCAAGGTCCCTTCCAACTATTCTATTCTAGTCTAGTCTAGTCTAGTCTAGTCTAGTCTAGTCTAGTCTAGTCTAGTCTAGTCTATTCAGCTGGCTAGGTGGCTCAGTGGCTAAAACCACTGAGCTTGTCAATCAGAAAGGTCGGCAGCTTGGTGATTCGAATCCCTAATATAGGTCTCCTGTGTGAGCAGGGGGTTGGCCTAGATGACCTCCAAGATCCCTTCTATTCTATTCTATTCTATTCTATTCTATTCTATTCTATTCTATTCTAATCAGAAGCATCTGTAGTGGTGATGGTGGGAATCAAAATTTGCAAGATGGCAGGTGCAGTGCCACAAGTGTAGAATGCATTAAAAAGATGGGTTGATTGTGACACCATACCCATCACCTTGAAGATTTTGACCACCGGCTTCCGGTTTGGCTCCGCTGTGTTAATGGCGGCGATTTCAGTCCGCCCGTTCTTTGTGATTCTGTGAGAGCTGTTTAGACAGTGCTAATCTTCTGTCAACAGCTCGTAAATCTCTGCCCTCGGGCAAAGAGGGGGAGATGAGCATTTGAACTGAAGTTTGAGCCCCCAAGAAAAGCCCCAGAATGATTTCTGGTGGTTTGATGGGAAACGCTCCTTCGATAGTTCAAAAAAAGCTCCAGAGTCCAGAACGCCTCTGCAAAAGCAGAGCAAAACGCAGCGTCCATCTCCGTGACTGAAAAGGATTAATGATAAATTGTCAACACGGAAGAATCGAAAGCAGGAGGGCTGGCATTTGCTTGTAAGATGATTTTAACTCCCTGACAGAGAAGTTATTTGAAGAGTGGAGATGAAGAAAGATGGCGTTTTGTTTTTTGAAAGTGAAAGCTAAGGAAATGCTGATTACAATTGCTGGTGTGGAACCTCTAAGAAGAAAATAACAAGATTATTATTTTTTTTTTTTAAATGGAATTCTTTTTTTAAAAAAAAAATCTATTTCTTTTTTTATTATCTTTTTTTTTTACAGTGTTTAAGAAGAAAAATTTATTGGGGTTTTTTTTTCTTTTTATTCCCTCCCCCCCTTTTTTTTTTTTCTTCTTCTTCTTCTTGATATTACTTAGTTTAAAAATGGCTTTTAAGCAAAGAGATTTAACCACTTCTAAATTATTGGAAATATCTTCACTTCAGGTACGGAAATTGAAAGAAGATATTAAAGACAGTCTAAGGAATTTTTTACAGGAGCTTATGGAGGCTCATCTTTCAGAAATAGATCAAAAATTTAATGAAATGGAGAAAGAAATACTGGATTTTAAAGATTTGGTGGAAGAGCAGAGTAAGGAGATGAAAAAATTAAAGGAATCAATTACTCCATTATTGTTATCTAGTACACAGACAGAAGAAAGACTGAATGAATTTAACCAAATTAATTTAGATTTGCAAAGGAAAATAGATGAAGTTCAAATTAATTTGAATTTAGAAAATAAAATAGATGATATTCAGGTTAAGGCTGATAAGGCAGAGGAAGAAAGGGTTATATTACAATATAAATTAATGGAATATGCTATAAGGGTAAGGGTTTAAGAGAATTTAAAGAGGAAAATTTGAAAGAGATTTTTATTCAGGCCTTTGCCCAGATAGAGGAATGGAACCAGAAGATTTTGAAGTTAATATTGAAAAATTTATCGTGTTAATTCCTGGTGGGCAAGGCAGAAGTGTTTACCGAGAGATGTGGTTATTTATTTTACAAATAAGAGGATTAGGTATGGAATTTTGCAAGCATTTTATAAAAATAAATTTCAAATATTAGGACAAGATATAATAATGATGAAGGAAATTCCTCCTAAAATGTTAAGAAAGAGAAAAGAATTTGCCTTTCTGGTGGATGAGCTTAAGAAACATCAGATATATTTTAGATGGGAGGTTCCAGCAGGTTTAACACTGAATTATAAAGGAAGAAAAGTATTTTCTCAATACAATTTGTAAAGCACGAGATTTTTATACTAATGTATTAAAGATTGGGAATTCTTTGTTAACAGATGTTAAGTTGAATGGTGAATAGATGGTTGAAAATGTGTAAGATAGAAGAAGGGGAGGGAGAATGTTTAACTTTATTAAATATGATTATGGTTAATTTTTGTAAATGACTTATTGTGGATATAAATGTGTAATTTTAGGGGTACTATATGATATATTAAAGGTATAAAGGAATAGGAAGATGGAATATTGTTTAATTTTGGAGGATAGATAGTAAAATTTAGGAATTTGGATTAAATATTATATTTAAGAGATGGATGTAATGTTAATTAGAATGTAATTGTTATAATAGATATATTGTGGATGATATAGGTGTAATTTTAACAATGTTATTTGACATAAGTAAGGTAAAGTGAAGATTTTAATTATTACAATTGACACTTTGGATATTTGTAATATTATTTGTTGTATATATAAATGTTAAAGATGTGAAAAGATGGACTATTGCTTACCCCTGAAGGTTGGACAGAAAAATTAAAGAAACTAAGTCGGAAATATGAACTATTTTTGAGAGATTGCTAAGGGAAGAAAGACATTTTAGAAGAAACCTTGGTGAATATTGGAAGATGGAACGTTGTTTTGATATTGATTGATGAAGGTTGGATATTTAAAACTACGTACTTTATTCAAGAATAAACACTAACTCAATTGGAAACTTTGGAGAATTCTAGGAGTGGAATGGTCTGATATATAATGGAGTGGAAGAAAAGTATCTTCTTTGTCTTTGGAAGGGGAGTGGAGGTTTTAAGGAACGACTATGGATTATGATTTGTGCTAGATTTTAATTTTTGTTGTTAGTTTTATACCCTGTACTCGGTTCTCGGAAGTCCTGGGGGGTGGGGGGAGGAAGGGGAAGGGAGGGGGAGGGGGTAGAAAATGGATTGATAGTTAATGTACAAAGATGATTGAAGATGTATAATTAATGTAAGATCGGACCTGCCTGGTTACTACTTTAGAATGAAGGGAAAGAAGGAGTAGAAGAGAGAAGGAGGAAAGAGAAGAGGAGGAGGAGGAAAGGAAGGAAGGAAGAGGGGAAGAGGGAGAAGAAAGGAATAGGGAGGAAAGAGGAGAGGATGTAGATAAGAGAGGGGGAGGATGGTTATGGAAAGTAGAAGAAGGTAAAGAAGGAGAGTAAAAGGAAAAGGAAGGGGGTGGTGACCAGGCAGATCCGATTAATTGTATATGAGGGTACATTAAATATGTTATTGGATATGTTATTGGATAAGAATGTCAAAATAAAACTTTTTAAGACAAAAAAAAAAAAGATTTTGACCACCCCTGTACATAACTTATATTAAAAGCACAGACACACAATGGAACCTATTCCAAATTTGCAGCTAAGAATTGGACTGAATAAATTTACTTCAGACCCCAATTATTTCATAATCCTACCCAACAGTTCTAAGGAATACGGTGGCTTAGTGGATAAGACGCTGAGCTTGTTGATCGAAAGGTCGGCAGTTCAGTGATTCAAATTCCTAGTGCCGCATAAGGGGGTGAGCTCCTGTTCCTTGACCCAGCTTCTGCCAACCTAGCAGTTTGAAAGCATGTAAAAAATGCAACTAGAAAAATAGGGACTACCTTTGGTGGGAAGGTAACAGTGTTCCATGCGCCTTTGGTGTTTAGTCATGCCGGCCATGTGACCACAGAGATGTCTTCTGACTGCGCTGGCTCTTCGGCTTTGAAATGGAGATGAGCACCGCCCCCTAGAGTCAGGAACAACTAGACGTTATGTGCGAGGGGAACCTTTACCTTTATTTACCCAACAGTCGTAGGCTGCCTTAACAGATGGATAAAAGCAAGGTCATATGGAGGGTTAATACTGCTTCATAATATCTTGGAAAGACCACATTTGGAATATCACATCCAGTTTTGTTCGCCACAATATAAAAAAGATGTTGAGACTCTAGAAAGGGTGCAGAGAAGAGATTAGGGGACTGGAAGATGAAACATGAATAACGGTTGCAGAAATTAGGTATGTCTAGTCTCTTCAAAGAAGGACTGGGGTGGCCTGATAGAATTCCGATATTTGAGGGGCATTTGAAAGACAACTCACTTCAATGGCCTTGTAACTAAGGTCAGATTGTTTAATCTCAATATATCACCAGAGCATGTGAAGCATATCTGCTACAATGGAGATGCAAATGGGGATGCTATGGTCACTCGTGAGACCTGGCTGAAATTTCGTCATTACTCATCCATGAAAAATACCAGATGAGAAATAGGACTAATTTTCTATCATTTTTATTTATTCACATTTTTTTCTTTGCCATGGCACAGTGGAGTTCTTTGCATTCACTTGCATCTATAGAGCGGGTCAAAAACACTCAAGACAGTGGCCATAACTGGACAAGTGAAGACCCGCATGACATATAACCATTGTATGGACTTTTAGCTACATGTCTGCAGCCATGAGGTTTTGGCCTGCCCCCCCTCCCTTACAGAAGGAGGGGGGCAGATTTCTGAAACAAACATTTCTGTTTGTTTCATAAATCTGTAAAACTGAAATAAATCATCCACGATATTCGGGGAACCTCACATTTCATGCTAACTGAGACCAAAAGTGCCATATTTGTTAATCCGGAAGAAATATAGGCAGTGAAAATAGAAGAGGGTCTCCACTCCCACCGCATTTAATTAAATGAGAAAAAGGTAGGAAGAATCTTCCTGAAGATTCTTCATCACTAATTCATCCAAGAATGCGCCTTGTTACCAACATGCCAACTAAGAAATTCTAGAAGTTGAAGTCCACATATTTTAATATTGTCAGCTTAAAAAAAACACTGCTCTAGCCTGTGATAGACTGAAGAAAGGTTATTACAAGTTAAATATGTTCCATATATTCTGTGCTTTCCCCTCCCAGACAGTAGTTATGCATTTTTTTCTCTTTACAAATTTTTTTCTCTTTACAAAAGTATAGGTAAGGGTCTATTCTAATGAAGAGAAGGACCAGGAGAGACATGATAGCAGTGTTCCAATATTTGAGGGGCTGCCACAGAGAGGAAGGGGGGTCAAGCTATTTTCCAAGGCACCTGAAGGCCAGACAAGGAATGATGGATGGAAACTGATCAAGGAGAAATTCAACCAAGAACTAAGGAGAAATTTCCTGACAGTGATAACAATCAACCAATGGAACAGCTTGCCTTTAGAAGTTGTAGGAGCTTCATCACTGGGAGCTTTCAAGAAGAGACTGAACTGCCATCAGGCAGAAATGGTGTAGGGTCTCCTACTTGGGTGGGGGTTGGAGTAGATGACCTACAAAGTCCCTTCCAACTCTGTTAATCTGTTAAAAACACATAGGAATATAGAAGTGTGATCCATTACAGATAAACATACGTGCAGATTAGTTATATTTGTTCTTAATATAAGAACCATGCTGGAAATCCCATCTTCCTTCTGGCCAACTCTTTATATTTGTACAAGTGAGCAGTAGCTTCTATTTATTGAAGGAGTTCCACGTTGTCCTTACTCAGAGGCCTTCTGCTGCTTGAGAAGCTTCAGATGTTCATGTCTTTTTCACTAACTGTTTCACCATTGGTGATAAGGCAATATCCAGCTGTGAAATATGTCCATGCATAATCATGCTCTCTTCAAGAACGTCCTTCCACACATGAACTTTCTTTTTCTATTTTGAAATTAACGTCTGTCCATGTTCACTTCTCCTTTTTTGGAGGTGGGTCAATTGCAGCTCTTTCCTGCTCCTTCTCTCCCTTGCAGGTGGACCATTTATATAATGGGACCATAGAAGCAGAAGGACAGAGGAAGATGGAAGGTTGAGAACTCATCTCTTCTTCAAGATCCCATTCAGGTGAGTCTAAGAGCAGAGAAGGCTAAGATGAAGAGATCATTTTCTTATGGGCAATTTTGATTCTCACTGAACTGGATTGGGTTTGTCAATACTTAGTTGACCTGCATTTTAAATATCTTCTTTGTAGGACTTGTACCTCAGTGAAGTGCAGATCCCACTTTCCTCATGAATTTGACCCCCACTCCTTCCAATCTCATGAATGTAATTGACTTAAGTTGTTCTTGAAGTAATAATATGAAAGGAGTATTTTCCCCTTAATTTTGACCCTATCCAGGGATGGCATCAGGGGATATAAAGCTATCTGGTGGGGGCGGGGAGAAGTGAGAGGAATGTAGTGACTAGAGACAACCAAGAGATAGTAAAGGTTGGGTGAAGTTTCCAAAAAAAAAGAGCTGATATTTGTCTGCTTTGTGTAGTAATCCAGACAAGAGACACAGCCAAGAGTACTAGCTCTACTCATATTGTAAGTTTATCTTAACGGTATCTTGCAAGTCATGAAGGTGCATCTCCCACTCCCATCACCTTTTACAATCCAAGGAAATTTCTACAAAGTTTGTCTTAACCCTGTTCCTTCTGCTGGCTCAGATGCCTCTTATCTGACCATTGCCTACCCTGTGGCTGTCTCCCAAGGTCATTGCCGTACACCTTCACAACATTGCATTGGTAGAATTTCTAATTCAAGAATGTTTGATGAGCCCTTCTATTGAGCATTAAATGAAGTCAGTTCAGAAACTAATCTAGTTCCTGTCTGAATTTGAGAATCTGGAAAACTTTCAGTGGTTTGCTTCCACCTTAATAATTCCATGGAGGAGCTTCTGAGGAAAATTCCCTAATTTTGAAAAAGTGGAAAGTCAAATATTTTCCATCATAGCCAAAATAGAAAGGTCCCTTTCAGTGCTAGATATTTCAACCACTGGTTTCAGATGGAGATATTCATGCATCTTCTCCTTTTATATTAAGTACTCCAAGGACAACTCAAATTTATCTCACTTATGAGCTTGGCAGGAGTGAAGTTGAGATCACGAGGAAGGTAGTATAGTACAAGATCTATAAAGGAAGTACCTTAGAATGTAACCCAAGTTTTTTTGTTAAAAAAGTTCAAGTTTCTACATATTCAGTAGCCTAACCCAGTTCAAAATCTCCCATAAGAAAATCATCTCCACATCTTAGCCTTCTCTAGTCTTAGACTCATGTGAATGAGATCTTGGGGGGAAAATGGGTTGTCAACCTTCTGCCTTCCCCTGTCCTTCTGCTCTGTTATATAAATGTTATATAGTGAGAGGGGAGCAGGAAAGAACTTCAAGTGGCCCCCTCCTCCAAAAAAAGAGGAAGTGAGCATGGGCAGAGGTTAATTTCAAAAGAGGAAAAAAATGTTCATGTGATGCAAGGGCATTCTGGACGAGGGCATGTTTCTGCATGAACGTATTTCACAGCTGGATTCAAGCAATGCTGTTCCCTTATCATCACTGCTGAAAACCACAACTGAAAGAGACATCTATGCCTAAGGAGGAGTGGAGTGCCCCTGAGTAAGGGCAATCTGGAAGTCCTTTTGAATGTGAAACAAGAACTAGCGCTCATTTGTACAAATCTGAAGATTTGGCCAAGAACGAGATATGATTTCCAGCATGATTCTTGAAAACATGGTTCTTTTTAAAAAAAACAAAACAAAAACCAAGTACAATTAATTTGCACAGGTATATTATTTGTGTGTGTGGTGAATCACACTTTTAAATTCATTTCTGTTTGTGAGAGAGAAAAGGCCTGTCCACTCAGATGGAAATGCAATTGTGACACTGTGGTAACTCTTGAGACCTGGCTGAGATTTCATAAACACTCCTCCGTGGAAAAGATTCATGGTCAGGAGGGCTCCTTTGATATTATTATGATATACTCACACTTTTTAATTGTATTTTTGCTTTGCCATGACATACTAGAATTCTTTGCATTCCCCTGCATCCTTGGAGTGAGTGTCAAAAAAACCCTCTCTCAAGACAAAGTTTTTAGGCATTCGACAAAGTAGACCACAACCTACTTCTTTGTAAATTAGAAAAAAGTGGGATAAATAGTTTCAACACCAGATGGATTCACAACTGGCTGAAAAACCATACTCAATGAGTAGTGCTTAAGTCTATATGGAGAGAAGTAAGCAGTGGGGTGCCACAAGATTCTGTCTTAGGCCCAGGACTCTTCAATATCTTCATAAATGAGTTAGATGAAGGAATAGAAGGGGAACTTTCCAAATTTGCAGATGATACTAAGCTGGCAGGATGGATCTTGATAGACTTGAATACTGTGTCCTATCTAATAAAATGAAATTCAATGTAAAGAAAATTAGGTAAGAAAAACCAAATGTACTGGGTGAAACTAGGCTTAATAGCAGTGACTATGAGAGGGATCTTGCAGTCTTAGTGGACAACCAGCTAAATATGAGCCAGCAGTGTGCAGCGGCAGCCAAAAAAGCCAATGCAATCCTAAATTGCATTAACAGATGGATTCAATCAAGATCAAGTGAGGTACTAATACCACTCTATAAAGCCCTAGTAAGACCACATCTAGAGTACTGCATCCAGTTTTGGTCACCACACTATAAAAAAAGATGTTTAGACTTTAGAAAAAGTGCAGAGGAGATCAACTAGGATAATTAGGCAACTGGCAACTAAAACATATGAAGAACAGTTACAGGAACTGGGCATGGTTAGTCTAGTGAAGAGAAGGACCAGGGGAGACATGATAGCAGTGTTCCAATATTTGAGGGGCTAGCACAAAGAGGAGGGGGTCAAGCTATTTTCCAAGGCACCTGAAGGCCAGACAAGGAATAATGGATGGAAACTAACCAAGGAAAGATTCAACCTAGAAATGAGGAGGAACTTTCTGACAGTGAGAACAATCAACCAATGGAACAGCTTGCCTTTGGAAGTTGTGGGAGTTTCATCACTGGAGATTTTCAAGAAAAGATTGGACTGC